>NW_026615368.1:62500-65000 GCF_000801105.2 Raphanus sativus | reverse complement strand
TTTTCTATCTTGGGCAAGCCCAGAACAAAGTCCATAGAGATGTCCACCCAAGGGGCGTTAGGAATAGGTAAAGGCATATGTAAACCATAGGGATGAGATCGAGACTTAGTCTTTATGCAGACAGTGCATTTGGCGCAAAGGTTCTCGACATAGCGTCTCATTCTCGGCCAGTAGAAGTGTTCAGTGAGAACATCTAAGGTCTTGGTCCGGCCAAAGTGTCCCATCATGCCGCCACTATGTGCTTCCCGGGTTAGTAGATCTCGCATGGTCCCTTGAGGAATGCAAAGCCTCTTTTCCTTGAATAGGAACCCATCATGCTGGTAGAATGGACCTACAACACCTCTGGTGGTACTAGCATAAAGTTCTGAAAAATCAGGGTCAGTAGCATAAGCAAGTTTAATATGTTCAAAACCCAAAATCTTAGCCTCCATGGTAGTGATGAGAGTGTGGCGTCTAGAGAGGGCGTCGGCCACTACGTTGTCCTTTCCCTTCTTGTACTTAATGACATAGGGAAATGTCTCCACGAATTCTAACCACCTAGCATGCCTCTTCTTGAGTGTGGTTTGGCCTCTCAAGTGTTTAAGGGTCTCATGATCTGTATGAATAACAAACTCCTTAGACAAAAGATAATGTTGCCAAGTTTCGAGGGACCTCACGAGAGCATAGAGCTCTTTGTCATAGGTAGGATAGTTGAGGGCAGCTCCACTCAATTTCTCACTGAAGAAAGCCACAGGTCGGCCACCTTGAGTAAGCACAGCTCCTATGCCCGTACCTGATGCATCACACTCAATCTCAAAAGTTTTATCGAAGTTAGGCAGAGTAAGGACTGGTGCATGAGTTAAACTATATTTGAGTTGATTAAAAGACTCTTCTTGGGCAGGTCCCCAAGTAAAGGATACATTCTTCTTGATCACAGATGTCATGGGAGCAGCAATGGTACTGAAATCCCTGACAAACCGCCGATAAAAACTGGCCAGACCATGGAAACTGCGGACATGTCCAATCGTGGTCGGGGTGGGCCAATCTTGTATCGCCTTGATCTTCTCCTCATCGACCTTCAGTCCCTGTGAACTCACAACAAAGCCTAAGAACACTAACTGGTCAGTACAAAATACACACTTCTTGAGATTGGCATAAAGCCCTTCTTGCCGCAAAGCCTTTAGCACCTGTTCTAAATGGTCAAGGTGGTCCGATAAGCACTGACTGTAAATCAAGATATCATCAAAGTAAACAACCACAAACTTACTGATGAAAGGCCTTAGAACCTCGTTCATAAGCCTCATGAAAGTGCTAGGGGCGTTGGTAAGGCCAAATGGCATCACAAGCCACTCATACAAACCTTGTTTCGTTTTGAAGGCTGTTTTCCACTCATCACCTTCCTTCATTCGAACTTGGTGGTATCCGCTCCTAAGATCAATCTTAGAAAACACAGTAGAACCACTTAGTTCATCCAACATATCATCAAGTCTAGGAATAGGGTACCGATATTTGATGGTTATGTTGTTGATGGCTCGGCAGTCCACACACATGCGCCATGTGCCATCTTTCTTAGGCACTAGCAGGACCGGAACCGCGCATGGGCTGAGGCTCTCACGAATGTAGCCCTTGTCCATAAGGTCTTGGACCTGCCTCTCCAACTCCTTGGCCTCCTCGGGATTAACTCGGTACGCAGCTCGGTTTGGTAAGGGCGCGCCTGGTACAAAGTCAATCTGATGTTCTATTCCGCGGATGGGGGGTAGTCCGGCGGGTATATCCTCAGGGAAGACGTCCTTGTACTGGTCCATAAGGACTTGCACCTCAGCTGGTACGTCTTGGACCTCAAAACCTGCAAAACAACCTTCCTTAAAGATCATTAGTAGCACCTGCGTCTCTTGATGTAAAGATTTAAGCACTTGACCAGAAGTAATATAAAGGTTAGTCTTACTTACCTTGCTGGATTGGTCCATTGCCTTTTGCATAACATGAACATCTTGTGGACTAAGTGGTGCTAGGCTATGCTTCTTGTTGTTGTGGTTGAAGCTGTAGATGTTGGTCCGGCCATGATGGATGGTCTCTTTGTCAAACTGCCACGGCCTCCCTAAGAGAATATGTCCGGCTTGCATGGGGACTACATCACACTTCACCTGGTCGTGGTACTTACCAATACTAAAAGGCACAACAACTTGTTCGGCTATTTTAAGCTCGGTCTCATCATTAAGCCACTTGAGCCTATATGGTCTAGGATGGGGCGTCTTGGACAAACCTAGCTTGTCAACAAGATACTTGCTAGCCACATTAGTACAAGAACCACCATCAATGATTAGGCTACATACCTTTTGTTCCACGGTACATCTTGTGTGAAAGATGTTTTCTCTTTGTACGGTTTCAGGATCAAAGAGGGCACTGAGGGATCGTCTGGTCACAAGTAACTCTCCAGTGTCAGCATAGTCTACAATCTCGTCACCAGATTCAACCATGTCCAACTCGGCCTCGTCCTGCGACTCGTACTCACCATCGGCCT
>NW_026615368.1:35000-50000 GCF_000801105.2 Raphanus sativus | reverse complement strand
GGTTCAACCGGCCAGACCATATACTCTCATGGTCATGCGCGGTCACCATCCGGAGTGCATCAATACCTTAGGCGTACGTTCCTCTGCGCCTCCATCCTTCTCTGTCTCCTTCCTCTTGTCCTTATCACTTTGCCCGCCTGCCATGTTCTTGTCTGAACCGTTTTCCACCGTTTAAACTCACCGGACCACCACTCGGATAACTCCTTACCGCCGGTCTTCTCTCTCTTTCTCTCTGGTAGAATTTTGGCAGAGGTTTGCCTAGTAATTTTCGTGATCCAAATCGATGAACAATGACTCCTATTTATAGGAAATGTCATCGACCAGCAGTTGGACCGAACGGTTGCACGGTTTTGGGCGAAAAGGCACAAACGGTTCCCTTTGCATCTCTTCGGCCAAACCGCTTCCCAACTGCCTCCAACCGCTCCCCTTGATCGATCTCCAGCTGCCAACACTCCTCCAGGTACCTAGCTCACTTGCCAAGCTCCATGGTCTCACCTGACCATGCCACCACCGAGCCGGACCCATAACCGCTCATGGTCCGGTCCAACCGCCCAAGAGCTATTCACTCCGTCCAGCTGAGGTGAGCTGGTCACTAGCTTCCCCAGCTGAGTGAGCTGACCTGCCAGCTACTGGAGCTGTCCTAGACTTGCCTGAGCTACTGTGAGCTTGCCTCACTCCATTCCTAGCTGCCCGAGCTACCAAACCTCTACGGCCAGCTACCAAAACACTTGTCCAGCTCCTTTGAGCCTACCTTTCCTTCATTCTGGTTAAGTCTCAGCTTCCTGATGCACTTAACCCCATTTATGGACCATGATACGCTTGCCCTTTTGGTCTCATGACCTGGCTGGTGCTTGTCCTCGCACCATGGCCCATCCGGATGGCTTATCTAGAACTTGGGACATGACAAGTCTCCCCCACTTGGAAGGAACTCGTCCCCGAGTTCATACTTGATGGTTCACCATCCACATACTGACTATACCACTCAGGATACTCAGCCTTCATCCTTGCCTCGGTTTCCCAAGTGATAATATCCTTGCCATTGAATTCCCATACTATTTTAAGCATAGGAACAGTCTTTCTCCTCATTGCCTTTTCCATTCTATCTATGATCCGAACCGGCCTTGTCTCCAAGGTGAGGTTCTTACCAAGATCTTTTGGAATCTCAGGCAACACAATGTCCTGGTCAGTCAGACACTTCCTTAGTTGGGACACATGGAACACATTGTGATAAGCATCCATCTCAGATGGTAAATCCAATTTGTAGGCCACTGCCCCAACTCTCTCAAGTATCCTGAACGGACCTAGGAACCTTGGGTCCAGTTTCTTCCTTCCAGAAACTCTGGCCCTTCCTTTGAATGTGATCATCTTGAGATAGATTAGATCACCAACCTCAAACTCAAGATGTTTTCTTCTTTTATCAGCATAACTCTTTTGGCGGTCTTGTGCCTCTTTCATCTTCTCTTTGACCAACTTGATCTTCTCAGTTGTCTCCTCCACAATCTCAGGACCTATTATGCTGCGCTCCCCCACTTGGGTCCAGCATAAGGGTGTCCTGCAAGGCCGCCCATACAATGCCTCATAGGGAGACATGCCTATACTGGTGTGGAAGCTGTTGTTGTATGCAAACTCCACCAGTGGCAAATGCTTTTCCCATGAGTCACCCCAGTCCAGTACACATGCCCTCAGCATGTCTTCTAGTGTCTGGATAGTTCTTTCTGATTGTCCATCCGTTTGGGGATGGTAGGATGTACTCATGTTCACTCTAGTTCCTAAGGCTTTTTGAAAAGCCCTCCAGAAATAAGAGGTGAACCTCGGGTCTCTATCAGAGACTATACTGGCCGGCACTCCATGCAGCCTTACTATCTCATCAATGTAGATCTTCACTATCTCATCCACACCATCACCCTTCTTGATTGGTACAAAGTGTGCAGACTTGGTCAGTCTATCCACAATCACCCAAACTGCATCCTTCCTACTCCTTGTCGTTGGGAACCCAGTCACAAAGTCCATTGTGATGTGATCCCACTTCCATTCAGGTATAGGGAGGTTCTGCAGCAAACCACTGGGAACCTGATGCTCGGCCTTGACTAATTGGCAAGTTGGACACTTGGCCACCCACTCGGCCACGTCTGCTTTCATCCTTACCCAGTGGTAATACCTCTTCATGTCCTTATACATTTTGTTCAGCCCCGGGTGCACTGAGAACTTAGACTTATGAGCTTGCCTCATAATCTCTTCCTTTAGTCCTCGGTCACTCGGAACACTCACACGCCCATGTACCAAAATGGTACCATTGCTGGCCGTCTGGTACTCTGTCTTGTCATTTCTTGCAACCTTTTGCAAATTTTCATCCAAGCATTGTGCTTGTCTGATTCTACTCAGGAGATCAGCCTGATCCACAACCTCTAGCCCCAGAGGTTCATCCTCACTGACCAAGGTGTTTAGGTTCAAAGACCTGACCATCCCTTCCAATACCTCAGCTTCTCTTTCAGCTGATACTTCAGCTCTCCTCCGGCTCAAGGCATCTGCTACCAGATTTGCTTTGCCCGGATAGTAAGTAATATCAAGATCATAATCCGCCACAAATTCCATCCACCTTCTCTGCCTCAAGTTTAACTCAGGCTGAGTAAAAATGTACTTGAGACTCTTGTGGTCGGTTAGGATCTGGACCTTGGCACCATACAGGTAGGACCTCCATATCTTCAGAGCAAATACCACTGCAGCCATTTCCAGGTCATGAGTTGGGTAGTTGCCCTCATGCTTCCTTAGTTGCCTGGAGGCATAAGCAATGACTTTCCCATGTTGTGTGAGCACACAGCCTAATCCGGTGATGGATGCATCTGTGTAAACCACATATGGTTGGTCAGCCTCAGGCAGCACTAGCACTGGTGCACTGGTCAACATGATCTTTAAGGCCTGAAAGCTCTTATCACATGCATCAGACCATGTGAACTTCACATCCTTTCCAGTAAGTTGTGTCATAGGTTGTGCCACACTTGCAAACCCCTTGACATACTTCCTGTAGTACCCGGCCAAACCCAAGAAGCTTCTAACTTCAGTAGCATTCTTTGGTCTTGGCCACTCCTGTATACACTTGACCTTCTCCTGGTCAACAGAAACTCCTTCCTCAGACACCACATGGCCTAGGAATCCAATACTCTTCTGCCAGAAACTGCACTTGCTTAACTTAGCAAAGAGTTGCTGCTCCCTTAGCCGTCCCAGCACCAACCTGAGATGCTTCTCATGGTCCTCCTCTGTCTTAGAGTATACTAGTATATCATCAATAAAGATGATTACAAATTCATCTAAGTAATCTCGGAAGATACCATTCATCATCTTCATGAAGGCTGCTGGTGCATTGGTCAGTCCAAACGGCATGACCACAAACTCATAGTGGCCATACCTTGTCCTGAATGCTGTCTTTTGCACATCCTCTGGTGCAATGGGGATTTGATGGTAGCCTGAGGCTAAATCAATTTTTGAGAACCACTTGGCTCCTCTCAACTGATCTAGCAACTCATCAATCCTGGGCAAGGGATACTTATTCTTGATAGTAACCCTGTTCAGCCCCCTATAGTCAATGCACAATCTCAAACTCCCATCCTTCTTTTTGACAAAGAGGACTGGTGCTCCCCATGGGGACACACTTGGGCGTATAAACCCCTTATCCACCAACTCTTCAAGTTGTTTCTTTAATGGTGCCATCCGGTACGGACTTTTGGACATTGGGACCGTTCCAGGTTCAAGTTCGATCATGAACGGGTCAGCCCTATCAGGAGGCACACCCTGAAGCGCCCGAAATACATCACTAAACTCTTGAACCAAACGTATCCCGTCCGGGCTACCACCCCCCACAACCTCCTTAGTGCTAATGGTCGCCAACCAGGCCTCACAACCATTCCTCAGCATACTTTCCACTTGGACCGCTGAGACCACTAAGCTACCCGAGGTTGGTCGGATACCTTGGAACCTGATCGGGGGTCCACACCCACTCTCAAACTGCACCCTTCCTCGGTGACAATCTAAGGTGGCCCGATTCTTTCCAAGCCAATCCATCCCTAAGATCACTTCGTGATTCTTAAGGCTAACCACTACAAGATCCACAGGCAATGCCCTCCCTTGTATCATAACTGGGATATCCCTTACCAGGCCTTGTGATTGCATCCTTTGGCCTCCGGCCGCAACCACAACCCCAGGATCTGTAAGACCCAAACCCGGCCGGCTAGGCCGCGGTCGATGCCTCACGTCGCTCAGTCCATACCTGACCGAACCACTCAATTTTTCAATCTTTAAATATACTTTCGCCTAAAGGCGAAGTCTATCTTGGACCTTAGCTTAAGACTACCTTAGTCATTCCCTAGCTTAGATCCTTTCAACTTATGCACAGCGGAATATTATCTATCAACCATTGGTCTAAAACCAATCTAACACTTGTCAGGTCGAATCACCTTAGCCATGGTCAGTATACACAACTACTACCAGCTCCAAGGTTGATCCTGAACCTAATCCAAGTCATACAATAACCGAGGTTCTGTTCCCCTAAACCATTCTATCTAGATCTATGCAAGAATTGCTAGATCATACCTTTGCCACATCCACGGAGCTTGTTAGCTCATTGCCTCAGCTATCCCAGCTTGTTAAACTAGCTTGTCCAGCTCAGCTGAGCTGAACCACTTCACTTGAGGTTCACTCTCTCCCAGCTGATCGAGCTTCAAGGCAGCTTCGCCCAGCTCCTTGTCTACTCGTACATCTCTCCTGTGTCTGCATAAAACCCTTCCCTTGGTTACTTAGTCATTCAACCAGCCATCCCCACTGACCAAGTACCTTTGGGAAGTCTTCAGCTACAAAAACAACCTCAAGCAAACATGCTCCAAAAACTAATTAAAATTCATGATAATTCATGATAATTCATAACTAAGAGAATGGTCAAGTCAGATTTCTCAGAACTGGCCTCGATCATACTGATCTCGCCCATGAACAGCCCATATGGCCATAACTGACCACCTCTAAATCAATGAGATAAAACTAATCTTTCACCATGATAATTCATGATAAATACCCATTAAGAGATATTTGAAGTCGGATCCTAACAATTCCCTCAAGAACTATCAGATCTCCACTTACCTGTCCAACCAAGGCCATGGAGAGATTTCTCTGAACCGGCCACTCCATGGTTCAGTACCTCCACGTCTGATCATCATAGAATAAGATTAACAATGCCCACCAGTTCCTGAGTCAATCAACCAACCACCCCACATGACTCAGAACTGATGAGTCTTCACACATACCTAACCGGCCATGGAACCATGTCCCAATGAACCTGGTCAGTCTTGCTCTTCTTCATGGCTCTCAGCCAATCCTGTACCAACCCAAGGTTGATACCTATCATACCATATGATTCCATTACCTCATTGCCACGGCCTGAAGCCATTGGTAATGCAAAACCATAGATCAGGTTCATTCATGAACCACCATGAATCACTAGTTGTTGTATAGCATCTAATTACCATCCCATATGGATGAATTAGTTCAACTATAATCCGCCCCTTTCTCCAGGGTCCTGTATCCCTACAATACATCACAATATATGGTCTCCAAGGGCGTGCCATACTTGGCCTCATATGCACCTCAAGAGACACCAACATAAACCACAAAGTAATCATAAGTACATGTTACCTTAGACTTGATCTTACTAGATCTTGTGCTTCCTGTATCATGTCTGGCCATGCTCCTCCATTGCACGCCTCTATCAAGTCTTATCATACACTTCCAGTATTGATAAGAACCATCATGGGTCGCACCCATCATCCATTCCATGGAACTTCCATGAAACCAGTTTCTGCACTGCATCCACCTTCAAGGCTGTTCATGCCTTTGGAGTGGAGTCCGGCCTTCTCCATTCTCTTCTGGCCATTTGCGTGTGTTACCATGATGTAGAGGAAGCCTAGGGTGTGTTCATCCATGATCAAACACCACCCAAGGGTCGTGCATCACTTCCCACTTCAGTACCCATGAAACTGCTTTCTACACACCACTGCCCTTAAGGCTGCTCTTGGACTTTGAGAGTGAATCCGGTCATCTCCCTTCTTCCCTGGCTATTTGGATGTGTAGTAAGGATGTAGAGGAAGACTATGGCGTGGAAAACCACAATCAAAACACACCAGAGGGTCGTTCTCAACTCCCCTCTTGATTGCCATCAAAACTGCCTCTTTGCTGCCTTCAAGCCTCTCTTGGTCTTGGATTGTGTAATCCGACCATCTCTCTGTTTTTTCTCAGTTTTTCTTTGTGTTTCAGGAAGAAGAATGAAGCCCTGACGTGCCTGCAAAGGCACGGACTTGCCTGATATATATAGAAGAATGGGCAGTTACCTTTCTAAGGGTTGCACCTTTTCGGTATTAATTCTGTCCATTGATTTAATCAATGGTACAGATTGCACCCATTCGCCTATGGCAGTTACCAGACGTCCTTGACATGCCTAACTGCTCCTCTAGACATGTCACACACAAGCCTTGGCTGGTTGCCCAAGCCCTTGGTTCAACCACAAATGCCCACCGGCTCACCGGCACACCCGGGTGGTCCACATGGTCCGACCACTGTCCGGACCTGGCCCAACTGCCCAAGACTTGAACACTCAGTCCAGCTGAGTTGAGCTGATCCCCAGATGACCCAGCTGAGTGAGCTAGTCCATCCAGCTCAGGGAGCTGACACACTCTTCAGTGAGCTACACTGAGCTGCACTACACTTCATTTAGCTGGCCGAGCTTGCTTACTGCATCGCCCAGCTGCCATACACTTTGTACAGCTCCTTTATACTTGTCTCCTTCTTGGTTTAGCTATATCTTAGCTTCCTGATGCCCTTAACCTTACTTCCAGGCCATGATACCCTTGTGTTTAGGTCACATGAGCTGACTGGTGCGTCTCCTTGCACCATGGTCGATCCTAAGGATCATATCCAGGATTAGGGACATGACAGGATCATCCCCTGAACCAATACAAAACAATCCTTTTCCAATCATCTCTGGACTCACAAAACTGTGTGAGGCTCCAGTATCAAACAGAACATGTGTTTCCACACCACCAATACACAAGGTCCCAGTGATTGCTTTGAATGGCCCTGTCTCTTCCACATCCTTGGACAGCTCGTACACCCTTGGAGTTGAGGTTTGACCCCGGTTCTGGTCCGGCCTGCTACCCCCACTCCTGTTCTTGTTCTGTCCATCAGATTGCTTTGGACAGTCCTTCTTGAGATGACCCTTAAGACCACAAGTATGGCAAGTCCGGTCACCTCCCACATTTGGGCACTCTCGAGCAAAGTGTCCCATCTTACCACAACGAGTGCAAGCGCCCATGGCTCTCCAGCACTCCCCATAATGGTTTCTGCTGCACTTAGGGCACACAGGCTTACCACTTGAGGTTTTACCCTCCTCAGCCTGGTCCCTCTTTCTCTTCCGGTCACCACTTTGCCCAGGAGCCACCACCACACTCTTTACTTTGTGCTTAGCTTCCTCAGCAAGGTTAGTCTCCAGCATAGCCATCCTCTCAACCAGTTCAGTCACATTGGAGAAGGTCCGGACTGAGCAGTAGGTCTTGAGTTCAGGCCTAAGGCCGCGGATGAACCTTCGGACCTGTACTGCCTCATCCTCCAACTCCCTTCCCACAAAGCGCCTGAGTCTGTTGAACTCTTCTTCATACTCTCTGACTGACCTACGCCCTTGAACCAAGTCCAAGAACTTAGCCTCCAAACGGTCCCATGCCTCAGCTGGAAAGTACTTGTGGTTGAACTCCACTTCAAAGTCAGCAAAGCGCTCAATGGAACCATTGGTACGTTTGTCCAAGGCTATCCACCAGTTGTGTGCATCCCCCTCCAGGAAATGCACTGCAATGTCCCTTTGGTATTCCTCAGGGCACCGGGTTGATTTGAAGTTTCTAACCAACCGGTCTCTCCACTCATCAGCCTCCATGGGATCAACACTTCCAGCAAAGTGCTTAGTCCCTAGGCGTGATACATGCTCCAGAACCTTCAGGTAGTCCACTTTCTTAGCTGATCCAGAAGGTGGATCCAGCTCAATCACTTCAGCCACTGGTAGCACTCGTCCACCAGCTCCACCACTTCCACCAGCTCCCACCTGAGCTTGTGTGGCTTGGCCCACGGATGAGTTTACCACTGGGGTGAGCACCTGAGTCATGGCTACCATCTGACTACCCATTAGCCTGATGGCAGCCAATATCTCTTGCATGGAAGGCTCAGCCGCCTGATCACCCGGACCAGTCCTCCCATCAGTCCTGGTGTTTGGATCAGCCCGGTGACCAATCTCTGAAGACTCCGCCTCTCCATCCAGATCATCCTGGTGCTGCCCAGCAGCTAGACCTAACTGACTTCCAGCTCCCTCGGGCTGCCTCACGGTCTCATTCAGCTGCCCATCCGCACCATCCAGCTGAACCTCAGTCTGATTAACTTGGATTTCAGTCAGGACAGTGTCTCCGGTCCGACCCATGGGTGGAACCGCCAACTCCACATTTGGGTTAGGTACTGATGCATCTCCAGCACCAGACACCCCAGTCCCATCCTTTGCCTTCCGAGACCGCTTCCTTGATCCCTTAGGACACATCAAAACCAAACACAAACCAAAAGTTATTCTTAACAGAAATTTTCTAAACCTCAAACAATATCAAACTAAGCAAGTAAAAACATAAACTAAACATGTCAAGAGACCCAGCCGGATGTGTGATGACCTGCCCCTAACCCAACAGCCTAGAATCAAGCATGCTCTGATACCAACTTGTAAGACCCGAACCTGGATCCCATGATCCAACCAGTTCAAGAACTTACCTAGATGTCTAAGTGCAATTCAGCCGGTTTAAGTCCAAATATTTCTAAGTCATGTTCAGTTCATGTGAGGTTTATATCTGACAAATACAAAGCGGAAGCATAAAAGAAACATCATTTTATATATATATGTCAATGTGATTCATACAAATCATTCAATCCACACAAGTTGCACAATAGGCTATCATAAGTTCATCTAATCTAGACACACATCACACATCCATCCACGGCCAAGTCTTCAAGACTCCTTAGCTTTACCACGATCACTGCTTGTTCCTGAAACCAAACCACAACACATGAATATACATATGATCCGATATCCTAGCATCAAACTAATCAGCACATGGTTCCGGACCCTAGATCACATCTAACCCCAATTCTGACCATACTAAATACTCGGCCAAAAACTGTAAACTATACATGATAAATCATGATAAATCCAAACTAAGAGAATGGTCCAATTGGATTCCTCAGAACCGGTCTCAATCATAACGACCTTGACCATGAACCGCCAACCGGCCAAATTGGACCAACCCTAACCCATGATATAAATTGAATCTAACACTTTGATAATTCATTAAAAATCCCAATTAAGAGATTACAATCGCCAAACCCCAATGATTCCCTTGGGAACCATGAGATCGGACCATACCTCCCCAACCAAGGCCATGGAGAGATTACACTGACCAATCCAAGCCTTGGGGGTTTGTCCGCGGGTTAAACCCTCAGACCACATCAGAATAGTAGGAAGAG
This sequence comes from Raphanus sativus, assembly GCF_000801105.2. Lineage (NCBI taxonomy): Eukaryota > Viridiplantae > Streptophyta > Magnoliopsida > Brassicales > Brassicaceae > Raphanus > Raphanus sativus. Next base: position 40,421 of record NW_026615368.1, on the reverse strand, counting down.
ATTGACAAAGAGAAAGGAAGAAACGGATGCAACCAACACATCATGGTTCAACCGGCCAGACCATTTAAACCCATGGTCTTGCGCGGTTACCATCCGGAGTGCATCAGTACCTTAGGCGTACGTTCCTCTGCGCCTCCATCCTTCTCTGTCTCCTTCCTCTTGTCCTTATCACTTTGCCCGCCTGCCATGTTCTTGTCTGAACCGTTTCCACCGTTTAAAACTCACCGGAACACCACACGGATCACTCCACACCGCCGGTCTCTTCTCTCTTTCTTTCTGGTAGAATTTTGGCAGAGGTTTGCCTAATGTTTCGTGATTGAAATCGATGAACAATGACTCCTATTTATAGGAAATGTCATCGATCAGCAGTTGGACCGAACGGTTGCACGGTTTTGGGCGAAAAGGCACAAACGGTTCCCTTTGCATCTCTTCGGCCAAACCGCTTCCCAACTGCCTCCAACCGCTCCCCTTGATCGATCTCCAGCTGCCAACACTCCTCCAGGTACCTAGCTCACTTGCCAAGCTCCATGGTCTCACCTGACCATGCCACCACCGAGCCGGACCCATAACCGCTCATGGTCCGGTCCAACCGCCCAAGAGCTATTCACTCCGTCCAGCTGAGGTGAGCTGGTCACTAGCTTCCCCAGCTGAGTGAGCTGACCTGCCAGCTACTGGAGCTGTCCTAGACTTGCCTGAGCTACTGTGAGCTTGCCTCACTCCATTCCTAGCTGCCCGAGCTACCAAACCTCTACGGCCAGCTACCAAAACACTTGTCCAGCTCCTTTGAGCTTACCTTTCCTTCATTCTGGTTAAGTCTCAGCTTCCTGATGCACTTAACCCCATTTATGGACCATGATACGCTTGCCCTATTGGTCTCATGACCTGGCTGGTGCTTGTCCTCGCACCATGGCCCATCCGGATGGCTTATCTAGAACTTGGGACATGACAAGTCTCCCCCACTTGGAAGGAACTCGTCCCCGAGTTCATACTTGATGGTTCACCATCCACATACTGACTATACCACTCAGGATACTCAGCCTTCATCCTTGCCTCGGTTTCCCAAGTGATAATATCCTTGCCATTGAATTCCCATACTATTTTAAGCATAGGAACAGTCTTTCTCCTCATTGCCTTTTCCATTCTATCTATGATCCGAACCGGCCTTGTCTCTAAGGTGAGGTTCTTACCAAGATCTTTTGGAATCTCAGGCAACACAATGTCCTGGTCAGTCAGACACTTCCTTAGTTGGGACACATGGAACACATTGTGATAAGCATCCATCTCAGATGGCAAATCCAATTTGTAAGCCACTGCCCCAACTCTCTCAAGTATCCTGAACGGACCTAGGAACCTTGGGTCCAGTTTCTTCCTTCCAGAAACTCTGGCCCTTCCCTTGAATGTGATCATCTTGAGATAGATTAGATCACCAACCTCAAACTCAAGATGTTTTCTTCTTTTATCAGCATAACTCTTTTGGCGGTCTTGTGCCTCTTTCATCTTCTCCTTGACCAACTTGATCTTCTCAGTTGTCTCCTCCACAATCTCAGGACCTATTATGCTGCGCTCCCCCACTTGGGTCCAGCATAAGGGTGTCCTGCAAGGCCGCCCATACAATGCCTCATAGGGAGACATGCCTATACTGGTGTGGAAGCTGTTGTTGTATGCAAACTCCACCAGTGGCAAATGCTTTTCCCATGAGTCACCCCAGTCCAGTACACATGCCCTCAGCATGTCTTCTAGTGTCTGGATAGTTCTTTCTGATTGTCCATCCGTTTGGGGATGGTAGGATGTACTCATGTTCACTCTAGTTCCTAAGGCTTTTTGAAAAGCCCTCCAGAAATAAGAGGTGAACCTCGGGTCTCTATCAGAGACTATACTGGCCGGCACTCCATGCAGCCTTACTATCTCATCAATGTAGATCTTCACTATCTCATCCACACCATCACCCTTCTTGATTGGTACAAAGTGTGCAGACTTGGTCAGTCTGTCCACAATCACCCAAACTGCATCCTTCCTACTCCTTGTCGTTGGGAACCCAGTCACAAAATCCATTGTGATGTGATCCCACTTCCATTCAGGTATAGGGAGGTTCTGCAGCAAACCACTGGGAACCTGATGCTCGGCCTTGACTAGTTGGCAAGTTGGACACTTGGCCACCCACTCGGCCACGTCTGCTTTCATCCTTACCCAGTGGTAATACCTCTTCATGTCCTTATACATTTTGTTCAGCCCCGGGTGCACTGAGAACTTAGACTTATGAGCTTGCCTCATAATCTCTTCCTTTAGTCCCCGGTCACTCGGAACACTCACACGCCCATGTACCAAAATGGTACCATTGCTGGCCGTCTGGTACTCTGTCTTGTCATTCCTTGCAACCTTTTGCAAATTTTCATCCAAGCATTGTGCTTGTCTGATTCTACTCAGGAGATCAGCCTGATCCACAACCTCTAGCCCCAGAGGTTCATCCTCACTGACCAAGGTGTTTAGATTCAAAGACCTGACCATCCCTTCCAATACCTCAGCCTCTCTTTCAGCTGACACTTCAGCTCTCCTCCGGCTCAAGGCATCTGCTACCAGGTTTGCTTTGCCCGGATAGTAAGTAATATCAAGATCATAATCCGCCACAAATTCCATCCACCTTCTTTGCCTCAAGTTTAACTCAGGCTGAGTAAAAATGTACTTGAGACTCTTGTGGTCGGTTAGGATCTGAACCTTGGCACCATACAGGTAGGACCTCCATATCTTCAGAGCAAATACCACTGCAGCCATTTCCAGGTCATGAGTTGGGTAGTTGCCCTCATGCTTCCTTAGTTGCCTGGAGGCATAAGCAATAACTTTCCCATGTTGTGTGAGCACACAGCCTAATCCGGTGATGGATGCATCTGTGTAAACCACATATGGTTGGTCAGCCTCAGGCAGCACTAGCACTGGTGCACTGGTCAACATGATCTTTAAGGCCTGAAAGCTCTTATCACATGCATCAGACCATGTGAACTTCACATCCTTTCCAGTAAGTTGTGTCATAGGTTGTGCCACACTCGCGAACCCCTTGACATACTTCCTGTAGTACCCGGCCAAACCCAAGAAGCTTCTAACTTCAGTAGCATTCTTTGGTCTTGGCCACTCCTGTATACACTTGACCTTCTCCTGGTCAACAGAAACTCCTTCCTCAGACACCACATGGCCTAGGAATCCAATACTCTTCTGCCAGAAACTGCACTTGCTTAACTTAGCAAAGAGCTGCTGCTCCCTTAGCCGTCCCAGCACCAACCTGAGATGCTTCTCATGGTCCTCCTCTGTCTTAGAGTATACTAGTATATCATCAATAAAGATGATTACAAATTCATCTAAGTAATCTCGGAAGATACCATTCATCATCTTCATGAAGGCTGCTGGTGCATTGGTCAGTCCAAACGGCATGACCACAAACTCATAGTGGCCATACCTTGTCCTGAATGCTGTCTTTTGCACATCCTCTGGTGCAATGGGGATCTGATGGTAGCCTGATGCTAAATCAATTTTTGAGAACCACTTGGCTCCTCTCAACTGATCTAGCAACTCATCAATCCTGGGCAAGGGATACTTATTCTTGATAGTAACCCTGTTCAGCCCCCTATAGTCAATGCACAATCTCAAACTCCCATCCTTCTTTTTGACAAAGAGGACTGGTGCTCCCCATGGGGACACACTTGGGCGTATAAACCCCTTATCCACCAACTCTTCAAGTTGTTTCTTTAACTCAGCCATCTCAGCTGGTGCCATCCGGTACGGACTTTTGGACATTGGGACCGTTCCAGGTTCAAGTTCGATCATGAACGGGTCAGCCCTATCAGGAGGCACACCCTGAAGCGCCCGAAATACATCACTAAACTCTTGAACCAAACGTATCCCGTCCGGGCTACCACCCCCCACAACCTCCTTAGTGCTAATGGTCGCCAACCAGGCCTCACAACCATTCCTCAGCATACTTTCCACTTGGACCGCTGAGACCACTAAGCTACCCGAGGTTGGTCGGATACCTTGGAACCTGATCGGGGGTCCACACCCACTCTCAAACTGCACCCTTCCTCGGTGACAATCTAAGGTGGCCCGATTCTTTCCAAGCCAATCCATCCCTAAGATCACTTCGTGATTCTTAAGGCTAACCACTACAAGATCCACAGGCAATGCCCTCCCTTGTATCATAACTGGGATATCCCTTACCAGGCCTTGTGATTGCATCCTTTGGCCTCCGGCCGCAACCACAACCCCAGGATCATCCCCTGAACCAATACAAAACAATCCTTTTCCAATCATCTCTGGACTCACAAAACTGTGTGAGGCTCCAGTATCAAACAGAACATGTGTTTCCACACCACCAATACACAAGGTCCCTACAAAGACCCCATCTAAGTCCCTAACCATTCTAGGTTCCGTACCATGCATAGTTCCAAAAATAAAAGAATAAGTTTCAGAAGTTACCAGTGATTGCTTTGAATGGCCCTGTCTCTTCCACATCCTTGGACAGCTCATACACCCTTGGAGTTGAGGTTTGACCCCGGTTCTGGTCCGGCCTGCTACCCCCACTCCTGTTCTTGTTCTGTCCATCAGATTGCTTTGGACAGTCCTTCTTGAGATGACCCTTAAGACCACAGGTATGGCAAGTCCGGTCACCTCCCACATTTGGGCACTCTCGAGCAAAGTGTCCCATCTTACCACAACGAGTGCAAGCGCCCATGGCTCTCCAGCACTCCCCATAATGGTTTCTGCTGCACTTAGGGCACACAGGCTTACCACTTGAGGTTTTACCCTCCTCAGCCTGGTCCCTCTTTCTCTTCCGGTCACCACTTTGCCCAGGAGCCACCACCACACTCTTCACTTTGTGCTTAGCTTCCTCAGCAAGGTTAGTCTCCAGCATAGCCATCCTCTCAACCAGTTCAGTCACATTGGAGAAGGTCCGGACTGAGCAGTAGGTCTTGAGTTCAGGCCTAAGGCCGCGGATGAACCTTCGGACCTGTACTGCCTCATCCTCCAACTCCCTTCCCACAAAGCGCCTGAGCCTGTTGAACTCTTCTTCATACTCTCTGACTGACCTACGCCCTTGAACCAAGTCCAAGAACTTAGCCTCCAATCGGTCCCATGCCTCAGCTGGAAAGTACTTGTGGTTGAACTCCACTTCAAAGTCAGCAAAGCGCTCAATGGAACCATTGGTACGTTTGTCCAAGGCTATCCACCAGTTGTGTGCATCCCCCTCCAGGAAATGCACTGCAATGTCCCTTTGATACTCCTCAGGGCACCGGGTTGATTTGAAGTTTCTAACCAACCGGTCTCTCCACTCATCAGCCTCCATGGGATCAACACTTCCAGCAAAGTGCTTAGTCCCTAGGCGTGATACATGTTCCAGAACCTTCAGATAGTCCACTTTCTTAGCTGATCCAGAAG
>NW_026615368.1:22500-30000 GCF_000801105.2 Raphanus sativus | reverse complement strand
TTTGGCCGGTTGGCGGTTCATGGTCAAGGTCGTTATGATTGAGACCGGTTCTGAGGAATCCAATTGGACCATTCTCTTAGTTTGGATTTATCATGATTTATCATGTATAGTTTACAGTTTTTGGCCGAGTATTTAGTATGGTCAGAATTGGGGTTAGATGTGATCTAGGGTCCGGAACCATGTGCTGATTAGTTTGATGCTAGGATATCGGATCATATGTATATTCATGTGTTGTGGTTTGGTTTCAGGAACAAGCAGTGATCGTGGTAAAGCTAAGGAGTCTTGAAGACTTGGCCGTGGATGGATGTGTGATGTGTGTCTAGATTAGATGAACTTATGATAGCCTATTGTGCAACTTGTGTGGATTGAATGATTTGTATGAATCACATTGACATATATATATAAAATGATGTTTCTTTTATGCTTCCGCTTTGTATTTGTCAGATATAAACCTCACATGAACTGAACATGACTTAGAAATATTTGGACTTAAACCGGCTGAATTGCACTTAGACATCTAGGTAAGTTCTTGAACTGGTTGGATCATGGGATCCAGGTTCGGGTCTTACAAGTTGGTATCAGAGCATGCTTGATTCTAGGCTGTTGGGTTAGGGGCAGGTCATCACACATCCGGCTGGGTCTCTTGACATGTTTAGTTTATGTTTTTACTTGCTTAGTTTGATATTGTTTGAGGTTTAGAAAATTTCTGTTAAGAATAACTTTTGGTTTGTGTTTGGTTTTGATGTGTCCTAAGGGATCAAGGAAGCGGTCTCGGAAGGCAAAGGATGGGACTGGGGTGTCTGGTGCTGGAGATGCATCAGTACCTAACCCAAATGTGGAGTTGGCGGTTCCACCCATGGGTCGGACCGGAGACACTGTCCTGACTGAAATCCAAGTTAATCAGACTGAGGTTCAGCTGGATGGTGCGGATGGGCAGCTGAATGAGACCGTGAGGCAGCCCGAGGGAGCTGGAAGTCAGTTAGGTCCAGCTGCTGGGCAGCACCAGGATGATCTGGATGGAGAGGCGGAGTCTTCAGAGATTGGTCACCGGGCTGATCCAAACACCAGGACTGATGGGAGGACTGGTCCGGGTGATCAGGCGGCTGAGCCTTCCATGCAAGAGATATTGGCTGCCATCAGGCTAATGGGTAGTCAGATGGTAGCCATGACTCAGGTGCTCACCCCAGTGGTAAACTCATCCGTGGGCCAAGCCACACAAGCTCAGGTGGGAGCTGGTGGAAGTGGTGGAGCTGGTGGACGAGTGCTACCAGTGGCTGAAGTGATTGAGCTGGATCCACCTTCTGGATCAGCTAAGAAAGTGGACTACCTGAAGGTTCTGGAGCATGTATCACGCCTAGGGACTAAGCACTTTGCTGGAAGTGTTGATCCCATGGAGGCTGATGAGTGGAGAGACCGGTTGGTTAGAAACTTCAAATCAACCCGGTGCCCTGAGGAATACCAAAGGGACATTGCAGTGCATTTCCTGGAGGGGGATGCACACAACTGGTGGATAGCCTTGGACAAACGTACCAATGGTTCCATTGAGCGCTTTGCTGACTTTGAAGTGGAGTTCAACCACAAGTACTTTCCAGCTGAGGCATGGGACCGTTTGGAGGCTAAGTTCTTGGACTTGGTTCAAGGGCGTAGGTCAGTCAGAGAGTATGAAGAAGAGTTCAACAGACTCAGGCGCTTTGTGGGAAGGGAGTTGGAGGATGAGGCAGTACAGGTCCGAAGGTTCATCCGCGGCCTTAGGCCTGAACTCAAGACCTACTGCTCAGTCCGGACCTTCTCCAATGTGACTGAACTGGTTGAGAGGATGGCTATGCTGGAGACTAACCTTGCTGAGGAAGCTAAGCACAAAGTAAAGAGTGTGGTGGTGGCTCCTGGGCAAAGTGGTGACCGGAAGAGAAAGAGGGACCAGGCTGAGGAGGGTAAAACCTCAAGTGGTAAGCCTGTGTGCCCTAAGTGCAGCAGAAACCATTATGGGGAGTGCTGGAGAGCCATGGGCGCTTGCACTCGTTGTGGTAAGATGGGACACTTTGCTCGAGAGTGCCCAAATGTGGGAGGTGACCGGACTTGCCATACTTGTGGTCTTAAGGGTCATCTCAAGAAGGACTGTCCAAAGCAATCTGATGGACAGAACAAGAACAGGAGTGGGGGTAGCAGGCCGGACCAGAACCGGGGTCAAACCTCAACTCCAAGGGTGTACGAGCTGTCCAAGGATGTGGAAGAGACAGGGCCATTCAAAGCAATCACTGGTAACTTCTGAAACTTATTCTTTTATTTTTGGAACTATGCATGGTACGGAACCTAGAATGGTTAGGGACTTAGATGGGTCTTTGTAGGGACCTTGTGTATTGGTGGTGTGGAAACACATGTTCTGTTTGATACTGGAGCCTCACACAGTTTTGTGAGTCCAGAGATGATTGGAAAAGGATTGTTTTGTATTGGTTCAGGGGATGATCCTGGGGTTGTGGTTGCGGCCGGAGGCCAAAGGATGCAATCACAAGGCCTGGTAAGGGATATCCCAGTTATGATACAAGGGAGGGCATTGCCTGTGGATCTTGTAGTGGTTAGCCTTAAGAATCACGAAGTGATCTTAGGGATGGATTGGCTTGGAAAGAATCGGGCCACCTTAGATTGTCACCGAGGAAGGGTGCAGTTTGAGAGTGGGTGTGGACCCCCGATCAGGTTCCAAGGTATCCGACCAACCTCGGGTAGCTTAGTGGTCTCAGCGGTCCAAGTGGAAAGTATGCTGAGGAATGGTTGTGAGGCCTGGTTGGCGACCATTAGCACTAAGGAGGTTGTGGGGGGTGGTAGCCCGGACGGGATACGTTTGGTTCAAGAGTTTAGTGATGTATTTCGGGCGCTTCAGGGTGTGCCTCCTGATAGGGCTGACCCGTTCATGATCGAACTTGAACCTGGAACGGTCCCAATGTCCAAAAGTCCGTACCGGATGGCACCAGCTGAGATGGCTGAGTTAAAGAAACAACTTGAAGAGTTGGTGGATAAGGGGTTTATACGCCCAAGTGTGTCCCCATGGGGAGCACCAGTCCTCTTTGTCAAAAAGAAGGATGGGAGTTTGAGATTGTGCATTGACTATAGGGGGCTGAACAGGGTTACTATCAAGAATAAGTATCCCTTGCCCAGGATTGATGAGTTGCTAGATCAGTTGAGAGGAGCCAAGTGGTTCTCAAAAATTGATTTAGCCTCAGGCTACCATCAAATCCCCATTGCACCAGAGGATGTGCAAAAGACAGCATTCAGGACAAGGTATGGCCACTATGAGTTTGTGGTCATGCCGTTTGGACTGACCAATGCACCAGCAGCCTTCATGAAGATGATGAATGGTATCTTCCGAGATTACTTAGATGAATTTGTAATCATCTTTATTGATGATATACTAGTATACTCTAAGACAGAGGAGGACCATGAGAAGCATCTCAGGTTGGTGCTGGGACGGCTAAGGGAGCAGCAACTCTTTGCTAAGTTAAGCAAGTGCAGTTTCTGGCAGAAGAGTATTGGATTCCTAGGCCATGTGGTGTCTGAGGAAGGAGTTTCTGTTGACCAGGAGAAGGTCAAGTGTATACAGGAGTGGCCAAGACCAAAGAATGCTACTGAAGTTAGAAGCTTCTTGGGTTTGGCCGGGTACTACAGGAAGTATGTCAAGGGGTTCGCAAGTGTGGCACAACCTATGACACAACTTACTGGAAAGGATGTGAAGTTCACATGGTCTGATGCATGTGATAAGAGCTTTCAGGCCTTAAAGATCATGTTGACCAGTGCACCAGTGCTAGTGCTGCCTGAGGCTGACCAACCATATGTGGTTTACACAGATGCATCCATCACCGGATTAGGCTGTGTGCTCACACAACATGGGAAAGTCATTGCTTATGCCTCCAGGCAACTAAGGAAGCATGAGGGCAACTACCCAACTCATGACCTGGAAATGGCTGCAGTGGTATTTGCTCTGAAGATATGGAGGTCCTACCTGTATGGTGCCAAGGTCCAGATCCTAACCGACCACAAGAGTCTCAAGTACATTTTTACTCAGCCTGAGTTAAACTTGAGGCAGAGAAGGTGGATGGAATTTGTGGCGGATTATGATCTTGATATTACTTACTATCCGGGCAAAGCAAATCTGGTAGCAGATGCCTTGAGCCGGAGGAGAGCTGAAGTGTCAGCTGAAAGAGAAGCTGAGGTATTGGAAGGGATGGTCAGGTCTTTGAATCTAAACACCTTGGTCAGTGAGGATGAACCTCTGGGGCTAGAGGTTGTGGATCAGGCTGATCTCCTGAGTAGAATCAGACAAGCACAATGCTTGGATGAAAATTTGCAAAAGGTTGCAAGGAATGACAAGACAGAGTACCAGACGGCCAGCAATGGTACCATTTTGGTACATGGGCGTGTGAGTGTTCCGAGTGACCGGGGACTAAAGGAAGAGATTATGAGGCAAGCTCATAAGTCTAAGTTCTCAGTGCACCCGGGGCTGAACAAAATGTATAAGGACATGAAGAGGTATTACCACTGGGTAAGGATGAAAGCAGACGTGGCCGAGTGGGTGGCCAAGTGTCCAACTTGCCAACTAGTCAAGGCCGAGCATCAGGTTCCCAGTGGTTTGCTGCAGAACCTCCCTATACCTGAATGGAAGTGGGATCACATCACAATGGACTTTGTGACTGGGTTCCCAACGACAAGGAGTAGGAAGGATGCAGTTTGGGTGATTGTGGACAGACTGACCAAGTCTGCACACTTTGTACCAATCAAGAAGGGTGATGGTGTGGATGAGATAGTGAAGATCTACATTGATGAGATAGTAAGGCTGCATGGAGTGCCGGCCAGTATAGTCTCTGATAGAGACCCGAGGTTCACCTCTTATTTCTGGAGGGCTTTTCAAAAAGCCTTAGGAACTAGAGTGAACATGAGTACATCCTACCATCCCCAAACGGATGGACAATCAGAAAGAACTATCCAGACACTAGAAGACATGCTGAGGGCATGTGTACTGGACTGGGGTGACTCATGGGAAAAGCATTTGCCACTGGTGGAGTTTGCATACAACAACAGCTTCCACACCAGTATAGGCATGTCTCCCTATGAGGCATTGTATGGGCGGCCTTGCAGGACACCCTTATGCTGGACCCAAGTGGGGGAGCGCAGCATAATAGGTCCTGAGATTGTGGAGGAGACAACTGAGAAGATCAAGTTGGTCAAAGAGAAGATGAAAGAGGCACAAGACCGCCAAAAGAGTTATGCTGATAAAAGAAGAAAACATCTTGAGTTTGAGGTTGGTGATCTAATCTATCTCAAGATGATCACATTCAAGGGAAGGGCCAGAGTTTCTGGAAGGAAGAAACTGGACCCAAGGTTCCTAGGTCCGTTCAGGATACTTGAGAGAGTTGGGGCAGTGGCCTACAAATTGGATTTGCCATCTGAGATGGATGCTTATCACAATGTGTTCCATGTGTCCCAACTAAGGAAGTGTCTGACTGACCAGGACATTGTGTTGCCTGAGATTCCAAAAGATCTTGGTAAGAACCTCACCTTAGAGACAAGGCCGGTTCGGATCATAGATAGAATGGAAAAGGCAATGAGGAGAAAGACTGTTCCTATGCTTAAAATAGTATGGGAATTCAATGGCAAGGATATTATCACTTGGGAAACCGAGGCAAGGATGAAGGCTGAGTATCCTGAGTGGTATAGTCAGTATGTGGATGGTGAACCATCAAGTATGAACTCGGGGACGAGTTCCTTCCAAGTGGGGGAGACTTGTCATGTCCCAAGTTCTAGATAAGCCATCCGGATGGGCCATGGTGCGAGGACAAGCACCAGCCAGGTCATGAGACCAAAAGGGCAAGCGTATCATGGTCCATAAATGGGGTTAAGTGCATCAGGAAGCTGAGACTTAACCAGAATGAAGGAAAGGTAGGCTCAAAGGAGCTGGACAAGTGTTTTGGTAGCTGGCCGTAGAGGTTTGGTAGCTCGGGCAGCTAGGAATGGAGTGAGGCAAGCTCACAGTAGCTCAGGCAAGTCTAGGACAGCTCCAGTAGCTGGCAGGTCAGCTCACTCAGCTGGGGAAGCTAGTGACCAGCTCACCTCAGCTGGACGGAGTGAATAGCTCTTGGGCGGTTGGACCGGACCATGAGCGGTTATGGGTCCGGCTCGGTGGTGGCATGGTCAGGTGAGACCATGGAGCTTGGCAAGTGAGCTAGGTACCTGGAGGAGTGTTGGCAGCTGGAGATCGATCAAGGGGAGCGGTTGGAGGCAGTTGGGAAGCGGTTTGGCCGAAGAGATGCAAAGGGAACCGTTTGTGCCTTTTCGCCCAAAACCGTGCAACCGTTCGGTCCAACTGCTGGTCGATGACATTTCCTATAAATAGGAGTCATTGTTCATCGATTTGGATCACGAAAATTACTAGGCAAACCTCTGCCAAAATTCTACCAGAGAGAAAGAGAGAGAGACCGGCGGTAAGGAGTGATCCGAGTGGTGGTCCGGTGAGTTTAAACGGTGGAAACGGTTCAGACAAGAACATGGCAGGCGGGCAAAGTGATAAGGACAAGAGGAAGGAGACAGAGAAGGATGGAGGCGCAGAGGAACGTACGCCTAAGGTACTGATGCACTCCGGATGGTAACCGCGCAAGACCATGGGTTTAAATGGTCTGGCCGGTTGAACCATGATGTGTTGGTTGCATCCGTTTCTTCCTTTCTCTTTATCAATCTCTTCCCTACTATTTTCTGATGTGGTCTGAGGGTTTAAACCCGCGGACAAACCCCCAAGGTTCGGATTGATCAGTGTAATCTCTCCGCGGCCTTGGTTGGGGAGGTATGGTCCGATCTCATGGTTCCCAAGGGAATCATTGGGGTTTGGCGATTGTAATCTCTTAATTGGGATTTTTAATGAATTATCAAAGTGTTAGATTCAATTTATAACATGGATTTAGGGTTGGTCCAGTTTGGCCGGTTGGCGGTTCATGGTCAAGGTCGTTATGACTGAGGCCGGTTCTGAGGAATCCAATTGGACCATTCTCTTAGTTTGGATTTATCATGATTTATCATGTATAGTTTACAGTTTTTGGCCGAGTATTTAGTATGGTCAGAATTGGGGTTAGATGTGATCTAGGGTCCGGAACCATGTACTGATTAGTTTGATGTTAGGATATCGGATCATATGTATATTCATGTGTTGTGGTTTGGTTTCAGGAACAAGCAGTGATCGTGGTAAAGCTAAGGAGTCTTGAAGACTTGGCCGTGGATGGATGTGTGATGTGTGTCTAGATTAGATGAACTTATGATAGCCTATTGTGCAACTTGTGTGATTGAATGATTTGTATGGATCACATTGACTTATATATATAAAATGATGTTTCTTTCATGCTTCCGCAATGTACATGTTGTTTATAAACCTCAATGAACTGAAAATGACTTAGAAATATTTGGACCTAAACCGGCTGAATTACACTTAGACATCTAGGTAAGTACTTGAACTGGTTGGATCATGGG
>NW_026615368.1:0-7500 GCF_000801105.2 Raphanus sativus | reverse complement strand
TTTCAAGAGGGAATTATTATCTATCCAGAGAGTCCAGAATCAGGCGAATTGGTTCAGGGAATACCAAGATACAATCAATTTCCCAAAACCGATCAAACCGACATTATTTTGGGAAAGTTGCCAACCAATTCGATTTGGTCCAAACCAGACTTATCTATGGAAGCCAGGAGATCATCTTAACCATCTAGAAGACATACAAGACGTCCTCAGCTGCACCAGCACCCAGGAGATCAGGAGGATCTTCACTTGCACAAACCTTCCATTTTTGGCAGCATGGACACTAAATGGTTTAAATGAGTTTCTACTGATTTTTGCTCAAGACCAACGGCCATATTCTTCATCATGGCAACTCAGAGACATCTCAGGAAGACTCCTTGACCGTGGCTACATCCAGAAGCTGTCCAGATACAAGATCAGATCAAGTTTCCCCTTTGAAGATAGCATAAATCAAGCTAAAGGCTATTTCTTTGGAGCCATCAAAGCCTTTGCTTCCAAGAGTTTTATTTTGATTTTATTTGTTTCCTTTAGTCATTTTTAGACTGTTAGAATGTCCCAAGGTCGAGCCTATATAAGCTCATTTAGTTTGTCTTTGTTAATCACCCTTGAATTTTATGAATGAACATGCAGTTTTTCTAGTTTTTCTTAAAACTATTATCTAAGTCTTTTGAGTGTTGTGAGAAGCAGCTCTTGAGCAACCTGACTTATCAAAGCATCCTTACACAGAGCTTTGTGGCGTCCTCAATCCCCCCATCATTTCCATCTACTGATTTGCCTTGAGAGAGACTTCAGTCCAGCAAGCAAATCCCGTATCTATCCATCTTCCATCCATTGATCTTGTTGAGAGTGACTTCAGTCCAGCAACAAAGATCCCATCTCCATCAATCTATCCCTTTTCTATTTGCTTTTATTCTTATTATCATTCTGATTCATATTCATATTTGCTTCTGTTTGCATCATAAACATATAAAACTCATAAAAAGGTTCACTCTTTATTTCAGGTACCAATCCGAACTATTGGACTAAACCTCAGTTCCATATTTCCGGAAGGCCTGACCCTGTGCCCACAACATTTTGGTATCAGAGCTCAAAGCTCCTGAATCAGGTCCATTCTATCCTTGCATCATTCATTTGCTTGCATTTGTTTTCATCTTAAATCAAAAAAAAAAAACAGTTTTTGCATTTTGTGTTCTTTGTTCATTATAAAATTGAAAACCATAAAAAGTGTGAGGTAGGAGACGACCAGTTGTTTAGTTTGATTCATTTCAATCATAAAAACAAAAGAAAAATTTGTTTGCATTCATTTAGCTATTTGTTTCCATTTTTTTTAAAAAAAGGTCAAAAAAAAATCTGCATTCCATATTTGTTTCTTATTTGAATCTTGCATTTAAAAAAAAAATATTGTTAGTTTGCATTTATTTTTCTTTGTCATAGTATTATTATCATTTCATATTTGTTTTATTTCGAGCTTGCATCCAGAAAACCAAAAGAAAAATCATTTTTGCATATTTTATTTTATTTCGGTTTACATTGCCATATTTTTCTCGGTTTAATTTTTAATAGATTGCATTTGGTTTCTTCTTGATTAAACCAGAACTTCCCATACCTTCACTTGATCTTTGAAAGTGGTTTCAGGAAGCCATGGTAGGAGAAGCACCCAACCAATATCAGATGGCCAAACAGAACCAACATTTGACAGCTTTGCAAGAGGTTGAACAGATTGCTCAGTTGAGGAAAAGAAGGAAGGCACAAGGCCAACGTCCACAGCCAGGAGAAAGAAGATTTGGAGATGCACCAGAGGCTGTCTATGTCGAGCCCAAGCCACCAGATCCTTCAAGGATCAATCAAACTCTAATTTCTAAAACCCATAACCATCATGTTGTTAATTCTCGGTTTGAATATAACTCTTTTGCTGATAAAGTTGAACTCTTTAATTTTTCAGAAAAAAGATGTTATCTTAGATGGGAGAGGAACCTTGATGAGTGGTTTCACTACAACAACATCTTGAAAGAAGAAAGGCTAGCTTATGCCATTGATCATCTACAAGGAGATGCCTTTAAGTGGTGGGTTCAAGAAGTTGATGACAGATGGTTTTACAAGGAGCCAACTATCAAAACGTGGGGAGCCCTTAAGCAAGCCATGAGGTATGAGTTTGCACCAGATTTTACAAGGTCTCAGATCAAGGAACAGTACCCAAGGAGGTATCCAACTCATGGTACCCAAAAAGCAAGAGAAGCTGTCCAAAAAGAGGGTCAAAGAAGCTTGCCTCAACAAACCAACTTTCAGCCAAACCAGGGGCACGACATTGTCCATTTCTTAGGCCAGAGAGATGACATCCTAAGGGCCAGAGAGGTGAGTAAAAGTGTCGGCCAAGACACCTTGAGCAGACACAAACAAGAGCTAGAAAAACCAGTACTTCAAGCAAAGGCTATGGTAAGTCCTATACTTGATAAATTGGTTTATAAATCAACTTCCACTGGTATGAGTCACTTGTCTTTGTCAAAGAATGTTAAGACAGGTCTTGAGGTCCAACGAAAACCGAACTCCACATCCTTGTTTGAATCAAAAGTTCACACAGAATTATATCCAAGGAACAAGGAGATTTCAGGCCCAAAAGAGGTGGAAATATCAAGCCAAGGTAAGTCTTTTGATTCAAAATTTTTGAAAGATCAGACATGTTTTAGATGTCATAAATTAGGACACTTTGCTGAAGCTTGTCCAACTAAACAAATATTGAAAGAAACATCACTAGAAACTAAAACTGAATTGTTTAAAATGAGTGATAGTTTTATTCAATCTGATTTGTTGGTTCCAAATTCTTGTATAATGCACTTTTCTTTGTCAAAGGATGTTGTAGCAGGAATTAAGGAGCATGAATTCAAAGGAGAAGAACCACCAGGCGCCATCCTTGTGATGGACCAGAAACTGGATCAAAGAAATGCTGAAACATTGCCATTCAAATTCAGCATAGGTAAGGAAAGTTTCTTCAACTTTAAAACGTCCTTATCATTTGATTTTCTAGATGTTATGCACTTGTTTTTGCCAAGAAGTTTTGATCCAGGAATAAAAGATATAGAAGATCATACCAACCAAGGTAAGAAGGTGCAAGTAAGGCAGCCATCAATCCAAACCTGTCCAAAGAAGAATTTAATTCTTCATCATGCTTATGCGCCCATGGTAAATTCTACCATAACACATTCTGTTCATAAAACTCCAGTAACAGATATAATTCATTTGGTCTTTGTCCAGAATGTTGAGAATTTTTCAGGTTGTAAAGAAGAAAGCTTTAAAGAAATCCCACCGGATACTCTTTTATTGCTTGAAGAATCAGTCCCAAAGATGGTCAGCAATGAGGTTACCAGAAGTGTGAAGTACCATCAACCCCAGAGGAGACACAATGACCATAACCAGAGCAGAGGCGTGATCCTTTCACATCTGTTCAAAGAAGAGCCACCAGATGCAAAATCCATTCCCAAACCGAAACAATATCAAGGTAAGACTTTGGAATCTCAAAAGAGAATGAAAGCTGACTTGCTCTATCTTGGTGCAGGTTATCCAGTTTTGAGGTCAAAACCTTCACAAGGGGGAGGGGATGATGTGGTCATCAAACCAGTAGCTGAACCGGAGGTCAACCAAGCAGTCCAAACCGGCCACTTTGGAGGTACCAGCGACATAGGTCCAGTCCACGGCGTATATCTCGACAACCAAAGGGAGTTTTGGAGTGAAACAAATTTTAATGGATTCTACACTCAAGAAGGAGTCCAGCCCAATTGGAATTTCCAGAAAAGCTTACCGGACCAAAGAGTTATGGATTTTACAAACTTGAGGTTCTCCAGCCCATCCAGTTGCGAGTATCAGACTTTAGAAGATGATTTCAGCCCAACCATGAAGCGGCCCTTTCCAGAATCAATCATGGGTTTCAAGAGGGAATTATTATCTATCCAGAGAGTCCAGAATCAGGCGAATTGGTTCAGGGAATACCAAGATACAATCAATTTCCCAAAACCGATCAAACCGACATTATTTTGGGAAAGTTGCCAACCAATTCGATTTGGTCCAAACCAGACTTATCTATGGAAGCCAGGAGATCATCTTAACCATCTAGAAGACATACAAGACGTCCTCAGCTGCACCAGCACCCAGGAGATCAGGAGGATCTTCACTTGCACAAACCTTCCATTTTTGGCAGCATGGACACTAAATGGTTTAAATGAGTTTCTACTGATTTTTGCTCAAGACCAACGGCCATATTCTTCATCATGGCAACTCAGAGACATCTCAGGAAGACTCCTTGACCGTGGCTACATCCAGAAGCTGTCCAGATACAAGATCAGATCAAGTTTCCCCTTTGAAGATAGCATAAATCAAGCTAAAGGCTATTTCTTTGGAGCCATCAAAGCCTTTGCTTCCAAGAGTTTTATTTTGATTTTATTTGTTTCCTTTAGTCATTTTTAGACTGTTAGAATGTCCCAAGGTCGAGCCTATATAAGCTCATTTAGTTTGTCTTTGTTAATCACCCTTGAATTTTATGAATGAACATGCAGTTTTTCTAGTTTTTCTTAAAACTATTATCTAAGTCTTTTGAGTGTTGTGAGAAGCAGCTCTTGAGCAACCTGACTTATCAAAGCATCCTTACACAGAGCTTTGTGGCGTCCTCAATCCCCCCATCATTTCCATCTACTGATTTGCCTTGAGAGAGACTTCAGTCCAGCAAGCAAATCCCGTATCTATCCATCTTCCATCCATTGATCTTGTTGAGAGTGACTTCAGTCCAGCAACAAAGATCCCATCTCCATCAATCTATCCCTTTTCTATTTGCTTTTATTCTTATTATCATTCTGATTCATATTCATATTTGCTTCTGTTTGCATCATAAACATATAAAACTCATAAAAAGGTTCACTCTTTATTTCAGGTACCAATCCGAACTATTGGACTAAACCTCAGTTCCATATTTCCGGGATCGTCTGGTCACAAGTAACTCTCCAGTGTCAGCATAGTCTACACTCTCATCACTACCATGGAGGCTAAGATTTTGGGTTTTGAACATATTAAACTTGCTTATGCTACTGACCCTGATTTTTCAGAACTTTATGCTAGTACCACCAGAGGTGTTGTAGGTCCATTCTACCAGCATGATGGGTTCCTATTCAAGGAAAAGAGGCTTTGCATTCCTCAAGGGACCATGCGAGATCTACTAACCCGGGAAGCACATAGTGGCGGCATGATGGGACACTTTGGCCGGACCAAGACCTTAGATGTTCTCACTGAACACTTCTACTGGCCGAGAATGAGACGCTATGTCGAGAACCTTTGCGCCAAATGCACTGTCTGCATAAAGACTAAGTCTCGATCTCATCCCTATGGTTTACATATGCCTTTACCTATTCCTAACGCCCCTTGGGTGGACATCTCTATGGACTTTGTTCTGGGCTTGCCCAAGATAGAAAACAAAGATTCCATTTTTGTTGTTGTAGACAGGTTCTCCAAGATGGCACACTTCATACCTTGTGACAAGTCCAATGATGCTAGCCAAACCGCCAACTTATTCTTCAAGGAAGTGGTACGCTTACATGGAGTGCCCAGAACCATTGTGTCCGACCGAGACACCAAGTTCCTTAGCCATTTCTGGCGGACACTGTGGAAGAAACTTGGTACTAAACTTCTTTTCTCCACCACTTGCCACCCACAGACAGATGGCCAAACCGAGGTGGTAAACCGTACTCTCTCTCAACTTTTGAGAGCTACGGTGGGTAAGAATTTGAGGAATTGGTTAAGTTGCTTGCCTTTTATTGAATTTGCTTATAACCATGCCAAGCATTCTATTACTAACCAATCCCCTTTTGAGGTTGTCTATGGCTTTAACCCAGAGATTCCGTTGGACTTCAAACCATTGCCTCCGGATATGCAAGTTAGCCAAAGTGGTGTGGACAGAGCTGAATTCGTCAAGAGCATGCACCAACAGGTTCAGAAGACACTTGAGACTAAGGCTGAGAGGAACCGAGTCAAGCTCAACAAAAATCGCAAGGAGGTTCTTTTCAAGCCGGGTGATTGGGTATGGCTTCACATGCGACCAGAACGGTTCCCTGCAGAAAGGAAGTCCAAGCTGGCGCCTAGGGGAGATGGTCCTTTCCGAGTGTTGGAGAAGATCAACGACAATGCTTACAAGCTAGAGCTTCCAGGTGAGTTCAAGGTTTCCCCAACGTTCAATGTTGCTGATTTAGCCCCTTATCTTGCAGATGAAGAAGAAGTTCTGAGGACAGAACCTACTCAAGGGGGAGGGGATGTTGTGGTCACTCAAGCTGAGGTTCCCCAAGTGCATAAGGGTCCTACTACAAGATCAGGCTCAGCAAGGTTAAGGAATGGGTTCACCAAGGCGGTTCAAGAACTAATTGATCAAGGTCTCAAACAGCTACTGATTAAAGAGATGTCTGGTTTGAAGATTGAAGACCCGACCAGCTCCACAGAAGTTCAAGATCAGCCCGGTCCGATTCAGTTCTCTTCCATCGTCCATAACCGAACCGGCCTCATCCTCTCCACATTCCATCTCGGTTCAGAATCAACTCTCAATCCATCCAACCAACCTATTTCCGGTTAAGAGATTCAGCCAACCATCAGAGTGAGTAACATGTGCTGTACTCTTTTTCCTGACCAAGTTTTTGTCCCAATTGGGTTTTTCTTGGTAAGGTTTTAATGAGGCAGCATGCAAGCATGTTATAAGCTCTGGTCAAGGCAATCTCTACCGAGCCGGTTTACCTTCTATTTTAATTTAATTTCGGTTCAAAGACTTGGGCAATTGTTGGCCTTGTTTTATTTTTATTTCTTGCTTAAGCCTTTTATGTTTTTGAGTCCAATAGGGAGTTCCCTATATAACTCTTCCTCCTGGCCGATTTTGGGCACTTAGTCTTTAATAAAATTTCTTTGCTGAAGCAAAACAAAAAAACCCTTAAGTCTTTCTAGTTTGTGAGAAGCAACCAGAGAGCATTTCAAGATCTTATCAAGCTTTCCTCCATCAAAGTTTGTGGCGATCTACACTCCATCATCATCCATTGATTTGCCTTGAGAGAGACTTCAGTCCAGCAAGCAAATCCCACATCTATCCATCTCCATCCACTGTTCTTGTTGAGAGAGACTTCAGTCCAGCAACTTGAATCCATCCTCCATCTCTCTATCCTTGTTCTTGATTTTTTATTTCTTTTGTTTCTGTTTGCATATCATTTATTCTGCATCTTAAAATCCCATAAAAATCATATTTGCTTCTGTTCTTAGTTTTCTTATTAGTTTACTTGCTGTTCTTCATTTTAAACCCATAAGAAAACTTAAAAAAATCTCCCTTGTTTCAGGCACAAAACCAGCACCATCCTTTCCATACCATCCAGCCGCCCATTCTCTCTCTCTCTAGAGCAACCATCCGGCCAGTTTGGATTCTTGCCCACAACAAGTTGCCGGAAAAGTCATCCAGACAGTCCGGCCATCGTACCGCATCAGTACCGCACCCATTCC
>NW_026615367.1:0-87265 GCF_000801105.2 Raphanus sativus | reverse complement strand
GCATATTCCATACTGAATTTGAAATAGGAATATTGCTAGAATGCTCACCATTGATCATTGATTGCTTAAACTGAATTTGGAATCACATAGAAACAATATATTAGGATCTCATCCGAATTTTGTTGATTGAATTATCTGAACAAATTGTTTGAGGTTTATTGTTTCATTTTATCACTTAGAATCATTGATTGCTAGGTTGATAAAAATCGATTGCATTAAGGAATAATCATTCAATCGGAACCGTGTGGTTCACTTGCATACATAATGATGTTTAGGTTGTTAGTATGATTGTTCATCTAGGTTGCTAGACTGTCTGATTCATTAGGTTGATAGATTTACATTAAATCCGACCTGAACACTTAGAATCATCCTGCTAGGATAGATTAAATGAATCCAGACTGTTCATACTAACCAGCCGTGTGGCTTTGCATCATGTACTGTGGTCGTGTGACCTAAGGGTCGTAAGACCTGATGCATTATAACCCTGAACATATAGTTTATATTTCATATATCACTTGTCTGAAATTTTTTCTAGTTAGGTCCGCAGGAACCTAGATCACATAAGAACACTTGAAAATTTCTGAGGTTGATATATGATTGCTTAAAGGGATATTTCATGTTGATTGATTAATACTTGTTAGAAATTTTTGTTTTGGTTGGTGTGAACCATTGATATATTGAGTGATAAAATTTCTAAAAGTATTTTCATGTTTGATTGATTATTTGAATGCATGAATTCTAAAAATTGATTGATATGATTCAGATGTCAACCTTGGATTATGATACCCTAAAAATTTCTGGAGAAAATTATCTAGGATGGGCAATGAATATCTCATATATACTATGGACAGAGGGTCTTGGGAAATGTATCATCAAGGATGATCATGGAACCAAAAGAACGAAATGGCATTAACAGTAATGAGCCATCATCTCATTGAGGAACTGAGAAATCAGTACCGAGATATAGAGAGCCCCCGATGCCTCTGGACTGAATTAATGTCCAGATACACTAAGGTGTTATTACCAAAGATAAGGCATGAGTGGATGAGCCTCAGATTCCGGGACTATGGGTCCGTGGAAGAATATAATTATACCCTGTCCGAAATAGCTCATAACCTGATATTATGTGGTGAAAAGTTAACAGATGAGGAATTACTTGAAAAGACATTCTCTACAGCAGATCCAAGAGATCTATTTTTACATCATAGAGAGAAATTTTTCACCACATACAATGATCTGTTCTCATACTTATTACAAAGAGAGTGGATGAATCAAATAAAGAATGAGATGAGTGGTTATGAAGCAGATTGTGATGAAAGAGATAATAAATCCGAGGAAGCCACATCCAAAGTGACAGTTGGAGTGGCCGGCTTGACCACAGGCTAAAAGGCCATTTGACATCCTGAAATTTTGCTTTGTTTGTTTGATTTACTTTAAATCTTATTATGTTATATGATTTAGTGTTTTTATGAAAACCTTTATTGGAATTTTATTTATTGAATGATTTTTATTTATCTTAGAATTACAAAGCATAAAAATATTCACGAAAAATAAAAATAAAATTCTCCCAATAAATCTTGTTCTAGAAGGATAGTTAGACCACAGCCAAGGCATTGCCTGAAGGGCATTATATACACCCAATTTCGTGGCCCATTGAGTACTAACAAGAAATGGTTTCCATATAGAAACAATGGGCAAAAGAGAACAAAAGGTTCCTACAGATTTTGAAAGAAAAATCGCCAAAGGCCTTATAAGAAAGTGGTCAAGACTATACCTATATACTCTACTGATTAATACTATGCTAAGATCAGTATGATGAGAGGCAAAAGAGCCATGGTAACCAGTTGGTTAACCATACGAAATTACACTTAATGGCATGACCGGACTAGCCATCCGGATCGATCCAAACTTGATGCAAATAATTGAAAGGCACAAAAGAGTTATCCCATAGAATCTCACGTTGTGAAACATGTACACAGGGAAAGCTCATGAGGCTTAACTGTCCCAAGTATCATGAAATGGCATAATGGTTTATAGCATGTTCATGAGGGAGAGAATACACACCCGTGTGGTACATGACCATACTATAACATGAACATGATCCGTGGGACATGGTCTATGGCCATGGTAAATTAATACAAAGACAAGCCACGTCCATCATGATAAACCATCCGGTCGAGACCGGGATGGATGGACAGGACGTGGACGCGGTCAACAAAGTTCATACGACCGTACCACGGACGATGAAACCGACCGGGTCGAAAACAGAACCATGGACAATCATTTGGCCGATTTCCTATAATACAAAGGCCACGACCTAATGCTTGGGAACACACTGATATACATGTGTAAAGACAATATGCATCAGGCCATATAAGTGAGCATAGATATTCCCATCTCAGATTGAATACGGGTCACGACCAGACATATGAAATCTTAAAGAGATTTAACCACCACATTCATATGTGCTTTCTAAGATAGAAACTGAGATAAGAATTGGGAATATATGTTGGATAGGAGTATGACTTTCTCCCACGAATTTATATGAAACCTTGAGCCAAATATGGGTGATAAGATTAAATGGCCAGGTTCACGGATTGCATGAGTAATCCGACTGTCCAACATCAAAAGTGAGAAAGCTATAAGCTGGATAAAGAGTAAGATATTGGTATTAACCATCATTGTCTTGGCAAGATCCTCGGACTAGAAATATAATCTAAGACGTCCAAACAATGTGATCATATAATGCAAAAGCTAGCAGAACTAGATGCCAGACACATTGACCCGAAAGGAAAGAAAAGAATGACTAAATGTCATACCAGCTTATGCACCACGAAATTTGATGTCCTAAGAGACACAATCAAGTTGCTACAGAGTCTATACAAGATAGACCAAAGTGTTCCATAAGATAAAGGAACCTTGGATAGAAAGAAATGAAAAGGTGCACAGAATGATATAAATCCGAGTTCAAAAGGGAACCAGTCCGGACATGGAGATAAGGCTGGCCAGCTAACCATCTAAGGTACCAGACCATGTAGTTTGGGACGCCAAACTGCAAGGAAATAAAGGTCCTAGATAATGAAATCTCAAATCGATTTGGACATGTCTGGAACACAATGGAACCATAAATAAGAGTGTTAACACCACTGATGTATTTACATATAAGAGAACTCATAAAAGAAAGTAGCACTTGAGTATAAGATATAATGCGAGGATCATAAACCCACGAGAGTACTCACAAAGAATAAAATGGACGTGGGGTTTAAAGTAAAGAAAGATGGACGTATTGGCCATAAAACGCCATCAAGTGATAAAACCAGTGAATGGGTCATGTGAGGAAAGTAAACCGTGAGATAAGGACATGGTCACGTGGTCTAAGACGTGCATGTGCCTATTTACAGCATTTGAGCATAGCTGATTACACAAGGTTACTCACAGAGACCGAAAAACAGTTTATAAGGAGATATACTCCTATGTGGTGGATGCTACTACTCAGATTTGAAATTGACAAAGGTCTGGTCATAAGTAAGAGATAAAAACGTAGTAAGCAAGCATATGGATCACTGGATCAAATATTATAAAGGTACCACAAAGATGAGAAAAGAAATTCTCAATGAACAGCATTGTTCCTAAGCTGTTCATGGACTGAATCATTAAGCAGCTGTATAAGTAAAGGATCTGTCTAAGAACAATCCAATTCAGTCCATACATACTTATAAGAAGTACAAAATCCCTTGTGTTTGGAACCAGCCTAAAGAGAGGTTGATACAGTTTATTTCTAGATCTCAAAAGATCAGCTATCATGTAGCAGTCCATAAGCACGCCTAGCAAAGGTCCATACGAACTAAGGACATGGGACTGCATATACAGATATAGCCGTATGAGAGAAGTACCAATCACCATGTGATTGGTCGTGGTCTATGACCCAATGGTCTACGGCAAAGGCTTGATAGCAACACACCAACAACATCTTAGACATCCATCAAAGGTTGTGTGTGTGTATAAACAAGATTGATTCTTAAGACTATGTATATAAGGACTGCAATAACTCATAGCAGAGACCATGGTCGTGGGTATGTGTATGAGATCAGCACGCCCTAAGTAAGATATAAGATGGTCACAGCAAAAAGCGAAGAGAACCATTATGGTTCACGCCAAAGACCATACCAAATCAAAGACTATGTCCGGCTTCTTTCCGGCCGAATCATCCATGAGAGATGACTAATTTTGTTAACCCAAAACGTGGTATGACTTTTGAGGTATCAACTATCAGTATGGATAGTACATATGGCAAGAAAGATTGATTGCCAAGAATAAGGTCCGATGAGTGTACTTGGTTATAGAACCAAAGTCTAATGACTATGTAAAACTCATTGTAGTAATGATCACTGATCAAGTCATGATCTAAGACACTCATGAGAAAATTATGGACGTGTATAGACAAGGTCTATGACACAATATGGATCGACCAGTTCAGTACATTTTCGATAGTACTTAAGAGAAATATCTCACTGTCCATAAACGACCAGGTCATACTATAGGACGATCCATAAACACTTATGGATGAGATCCAACCAAGTAAAGTGGTTAGTAGTCTAGGAGACATACGTTTTTGGTCAAGGACCATAATGGTCGACCATATTATAAGTTGGACGACATAAGGCACAGTACGTCCAAGTGTTCTTCTGCGAAATTCTAAGAGAAAGAAACACAGACACTCCAAGCTCACTGAATCAATATTTACAAGTCCTTACACGGACATCTTCAGTGATGCATTCATCAGGGGGAGTAGTGTGTGTTGTACTCTTTTTCCTTCACCAAGGTTTTGTCCCACTGGGTTTTCCTGGTAAGGTTTTAATGAGGCAACATGAAGCACACTATGAACTCTGAAACGGTTATGGCGTCCAAGGGGGAGTGTTATAAACCATTGGATGGACGGACATAACCGAACCGTACCGGACAGTACCGGGCGGACGTACCGGACAGACAATACCGAACCGGACCAGACGCATGAGGAAGAAAGGAAGACTTAGACTTTACCATATTTATGTATTAGCATATTTGTATTAGGATATTACTATTTCCATGTATTTCCTATTTCCGAAATAGGATCTTTCCATTTATCTCTTTCTTATAACATGTATATATATAGATGCCTATTGGCACATCAATAATAAGGAAAAATACAAGTTTTACAACAGGAACCTAATTATTTTGTACTATACATAAAAATTGTGTTTAGACTTCTTTTTTTGTGTTTAGATGACAAAAAGACTTCTTTTTGTTAAATATATCTTAACAATATCTTTTAAATATAAAAACAAAAAATTATACTCATTTTCTTAACTATTCAAATTTCCACAGTTGTCAATTTCAAGATCAAATCTTTAAACACATAAACTATACCAAACTATAGTAAGAAAAGATAAGAAGGCAAGAAAAAGCAGTGAGTTGAATTGTTAAATTGTATTAAATTAATTAATTGTTTAACTTAAAATAATATGTATAAAATATTAGATGGAAAAAAATGATGTGGAATGTAAAAATAAAATAAAAGATTTTTGATAATTAAACTATTATGGATATTTTAATAAAGCGAAAGTTGGTTACCGAGCTACCTTTTGTTTATACGCCGTTGGATCTTCTCCACCACCTAGAACAGTGATTCTGACATTTTGTCGGTGCATGGTTATGACAAAAGTTTCAAAGTCGAGAAAAACACAATTGTTTGATCACAAAAAAAAACCCAAGTGCTTGTTACATGGAAAACAACAATTCTTTTCTTTAAAAAAAAAAAGAAAAAAGTTCACCAAAATGTCATGGGGGCCAATTATTATACTCCGGGTTCGACGCCAGCCGGAGACGAACTGTCTCTTCCATGTTACCATTAGTGGTACTGGACTTCGGCCCAGGTTAATACCCTCCCGGGTGAAGTGGACTGCTGCCTGACCGGGCCCAGGAAATGACCCGCGAAGCGGGGAACTCTGGATTATCAAAAAATAAAAAAAAGTTCACCAAAATGTTAGATAAGAAAAATGTAAAGTGCAAGCGAGGAGAATGATGGTTTGATTCGTCAGCTGACAGTCACTCGGGCAAAAGAATTGATTAGAAATGTTGAATTTATTGTTAAATTATAGATTACACATTTGTTCGTTGGTCATAGAAACAAAAGCGAATCGTAGAAAAACAAAATTTGTCGGTAAATAACACATTAGGTGGTAAATCCATTGTCAAGCGCACTAGCAAAACAAACAAAAAAGTTAAATTTTAAAACTCGCAACAAAAAAAACATTTGTGTTTTTAAATTTTCTGAAATAGTCGTAGATGTGCTGGTTTTCAAGCATATACTTTTTACCAGTTGTGATTGCCACGAAAAGCACACAGAGGGATACATTTCACCCACATGTCCTATCAAGGATCATAACAACGTCCGTGAGCATTTCTCCGCGTATACGCGTCTTCTTGTCGTTACTTTTTCTCGACCTTTTATCGTTTAGTGTTTGAAAGAAAGAATCCTCAAAAAGTTTAGTTCCTCTGTAAGCTATTTATTCAAAGGAGAGAACCAAAGACATTTTGGCCGAGGGAGAACAAAAGTGTTCTTCCATGTTCACTCAATTGAGTAAAACAGAAATAAATATTTTACTCTGTAAGTTATTGTTTTTTGAACAAAAATTAGGTTCACCCCCTAGGGTGAATTTCTACATTCATCCCACAATAGGATTTAATTATTTAAGATTTGATATCTCTTAAAAAAAGAAACTAAAATAATAATGATTTATAAAACAAAATTATGTTTTAGATAAAAAAATAGTAATAATTATCAAAATAAGATTTGTTTTTTTAATATTGATAAATCTATCGGCGAATGCTAAACTCTAAATCATAAATTCTAAATATTAAACCCTAAACCCTTGGAGAAAGCATGAACCCTTGGGCAAAACCTATACCCTAAATCCTTAAATTTAGATCCTTAGGGTATAGGATTTGCCTAAAGTTTCATGTTTTCCCTAATGATTTAGGGTTTAGTATTTATAATTTAGAGTTTAGGGTTTAGTATTTGTCGACGGATTTATCAATATTAAAAAAAATATTTTTTTTTGTAATTGCTACTATTTTTTATTTATCTAAAAATATAATTTTATTTCACTAAATTCTTATTATTTGGTTTCCTTTTTTAAAAGATATCAAATCTCAAATAACTAAAATTCTATTGGTGGGTGAATGTAGAGGTTCACCCTCGGGGGTGAATCTAAGTTTTGTAAACCACATTGTAAAGTACCGTAAAGTTAGAGATGTTAACATGGGTTATTATCTATGGGTATACCCAAACCCACTAATAATGGGTTGGGTTTTTATCCATCTAAAATTAATTGGATCAACTATGTGTATAAATTTTAAACTCCATATTTATGTTTGGTAAATAAGAAGGGCAGTTGGGTATCAATGGGTTTTAAATTATATTAATTATATTTTTAATTATTTTAGTTAAGTTTTAAAATATGAAACCCACCTTTTAGCATGTATATTACAATTAAGTAATTCTTCAACCTTTTTTAGAAAAAGACAAAACAAAATTAGACTGATAGTGATTCTCACACTTTTTCCAATTCATTCACAAAATTTCATGAATGGGAAAAATTAGTTGATGCTATGTTTTGGTGTTGGAACCACATTTTATGTCATGTTGTTCCCGACTTTTCAATTCACCTCTAAAGTAGTTAAAGGTGCCCAAACTCTGACATGCTCTTCTCACCAAATTTATTTATATAGTTATTATTTTTCTTTTTTAAAAAGGCTTTCTCACCAAATTTATTATATTCATCTTTGGTAGAAATAAAATAAAAGGAAAAGTCTTGTTCAATTTGTAACTTTCTTGGTTCTTTTTTTGAAAGAAGAGCGTATGAAACCGACACCTCCAAGACAAAAAATAAACAAATATATTAATATGGAGAGAAAGAATAGTGCATTTATATTTTGAACAACAAACAACAGTGCATAAAGGGCAAAGATTGGTATAAAGAAGAGTGCGAAGAGAGCCAAGTATTTCGAGATTTCTCTTTCTTCAAAAACTTGAGTGAGAGAAAAGAAATTCAGATTCTCTCACGCGCTTTCGGATCCTTCCTCCTGACCCCTCTAAAGAATCCACTCGGGTCGATATATTTTTGTTTTCCTATCCACTTCTCCAGTTTCTCTTTCATAAGCATCTTTGTTGTTTCATGACCAAAACATTACAAGATCCATGTAAGAAACCTATCTTGTTAATGTTAGTGTTTACTTGTAGTTTTTATGCATCTACTTCGAATTTACTTTCTGCATAAATTTCTTGTCCATACAAAGATTGCACGTTAATTCTTGTTTATACAAAGTTTGCATGTTTTTTTTTTGTTTAATAATTCAGAATTTTGTTTTTATCGTCGAATATTGTTATATATATTTTAAGGCTTATTTGTAGGCTGCCAATAATCACAAACCATTTTATTTTGTAGTTACAAACATTTCTCCGCTGAAATCAAGCTGCAATTCCTCATAGAAAATCACCTTAAAGAATATTTGGGGTATATTCTTGGAAATTTTCATTCTCTGGATCCTTCTAGATTTCACGTATATCCATATTTGTTTTTCATTTGAACTTATCTGATCTGATACCGACATAAAGTTGTATTTATACATATGTATGAATCTTGGTATGGTTATAATAAGAAGTTATATTAGTCTCTGATATGTTTTGGTTTATGAAACAGATCGAACAAACCGTAACCGTAAATGCTGAAAACAAGAGCAAGATTTCATCAGAAAGATGAAACAATGTCTCAGTCTGTAGATCCGCAAACCGATCTGGTCGGACTCAACAACACCAAAGCGATCACTAACCCACTGGCTCTGAGTCTCTTGATCGGTCTGAGAAACAACAAGTGCATCTCAGATTCTGATATTCTCAGGAGCCCTAAATCTCCTCTAGAATTTAGGGTGTTGTCTACAATGGCTGAGCCCTTCTTCCTCAGATCTCCTAGATCATCACTCACTGCTCATCTTAACTGTTCTTGTGTCCCTGCTAAAGTTGGGCTAAGCATTGTGGATTATCTTGGTGATGATGGGGTTTTATCACCAGATGTCGTGTTTGGACCAGCCTTGAGGCTCAAATTTTCTGAGTTTAAAGACAAACATCCCAAGTTTTTTGCAGAAACCATGTCCTTGAATGTCGAAAAGAAAAGATCTGGTGTTATTTTTGAAATCGGCGAGATCGAGCCAATCGGGTTAAGAAATCGCTCCTTTTGGGAGATTGATTGTCCGAGAAAGGCCCGAGTTCTGTCTCAATCCAAGGCCATCGCAGAAGGGTACTTTCCAGGGATTGGTTCAGACAATGCATCCTCCTCTTGTCTATCTGAGGATGAGATGGAGATGTCAGAGGACTACACTTGTATCATTGCGCATGGTCCTAACCCGAAAACCACTCATATTTATGGTGACCGAGTTTTAGAGTGTCACAAGAATGAGGTTATAAACAAAGAGAAGCAATTTGAAACGGAGTTAGATTCTATGTTTCTCAGGGAAAACTTCCTTAGCGTGTGTAACTTCTGCAACAAGAAACTTGAAGTTGGTAAAGACATATATATGTACAGGTGCGTGTTCCGTTTCCAATAATATACACACACGATTCTGAATATGCACACGCAAACTTAGAATCGTTGAGTAACTTGAGTTGCACAACCTAGATAGTGTATGTTATGCATATATCTGGAATTTCAGATGTGTAATAGTATGGAAAAATCTAAAATTGTGATGTTTGTTTGGTGATGAACTGCAGAGGGGAGAAAGCGTTTTGCAGTGAAGAGTGTCGTTCAGAGGAGATGATGATAGATGAGGAGGACCTGGAAGATTCGTGCTTAACTATGCACGAATCTTTGAAGAAGCTCTTCTGAACAAGAAGCGGCTAATAAGACAATGGCCATGGGACTAGCTTTTATAGACCCGATGGTCTTTTAACTACCTAAAAGACTTATTATATATGTATTGACTAGTTTCATGCCAATGGTAGGTAACATTTGGCACTAATATGGTTCATCCGTCCACAAAGAGCTGCGTTTATGCGCATCTATTAGCAGCTGCAGCAGCCATGAATAGGGCGTCCTAGTTTTTTTTTGTATATATTTTTTTCTGGTTTTGGATATGGAAGTCCAAGAACACACTATTATGATCATAACTGACGCAATAAGCTTCGTAAAGAGAGTGTTGGTTGCAAGAAAAGGATCGTGTAACCACACTCCATTTTTTTTGTGAGTCTTGTTTCTGCGGTCTTTCTATGGATGTCTGGCCTCATAAGTTTGTATTCTCTATTTTTTTTCTTTTTTTTTTGTTTTTTAATAAGTAACATATCTATAGTAATAAACTATAGAAAATTTTACATCGTAGGTCACTTTTCTACTTATAAATATCAGAGAAAGTCACTTTCTTCTACATGAGCACTTTTTATTAAAGACTCGTTAGAAACCAGAGGAGAGAAGATGTTCCACTTGACTCTCAATTACATTTCCTGCCTCTTCTCTCTTTTTTTTTTAACTAATCAATTGTTTGGACGGGCTTCATTTACAGTCGTTGATCTTTAAATAACACGGACGGCTCAGATTAATTTATCCAGATCTGGACAGATTATCCTAATTAAAATTCTTTTTTTTAAGCTTCATCCCTGCGGCTCCATCGTCGTCGCCTGCTTCAATTTTATTTTTTGAATCTCAAAAAAACCAAAAAAACTTTCCCATTGATCTATTAGTTTTAGATATCTCTTCTCTCGTATTTCAGACATATCGGAAAAAATAATGGTGAGAGAGAGCGCTTGACTTACAGAGAGCAAGGAAGAAGATGATTTGTGCTCAGTCCAAGTGTAAGACCCAAACTTGGATCCCTTGATCCAACCAGCCCGCGGCCTTACTTAAACATCTAAGTGTAATTAAGCCGGTTAAGGTCCATTCCTTACTTAGTCATTTTTCAATCATGTGAGGTTCATACAATAATAAAATCAATGCGGAAGCTTAAGGCAAACATCATATTATATATATATGTCAAATGTGATTCATACATAGTATTCAAATCATAAGTTGCACAATAGGCTAATTATAAATCCAATGTAACAACAAGTCACTACATCACACATCCCACACGGCCAAGGTCTTCATGGCTCCTTAGCCTTACCACGATCCCTGTCAGGACCTGAAATCAAAACCCACAACACATATACATAAGAATCATGCCCGATATCCTAGCAAATACAATCCTAAACATGGTTCGGACACTTAGCCTAAATCTGGCCAAAAGTGACCCATCCTGATACTTGTCCAAAAACTAATTAAAATTCATGATAAATCATGATAATTCATGATTAAGAGAATGGTCCAGTTGGAATCCCAAGAACCGGTCTCGATCATATTGATCTTGACCATGAACCGCCAAACCGGCCACATGGTACCATCTCGAAATCAATGATGTAAATTCAAACTATCACTTTGATAATTCATTATAAATCCCAACTAAGAGATAACAATCGCCAAACCCCAATAACTCCCTCAGGAACTATGAGATCGGACCATACATGCCCAACCAAGGCCATGGAGAGATTACACTGATCTAACCAAGTCTTGGTGGCGTGTCCATGAGTTTTAACCCATAGATTACTTCAGAATATGATGGAGAAGAGATATATTGACAGAGAAAGAACAATAGATGCAACCATCCACACATGGATCAAACGGCCAAACCATCCGGATGGATGATCCTTGGCGGTTTGTACTTGGTTTGCATCCAGTACCTTAGGTGTGTGTTCGGAAGCCCCCACACTCTTCTCTGCAGCCTTCTCCTTTCCTCTGGTATCCATTTCCGATCAGGTCTTCCTTTCCCACGGCTTAGAACTCACCGGAATCACCTTGCCTTCACACGGGCTGCCTTTGCGGTCACACTTCTCTTTTCTCTCTTTGATTCTGTAGAGATTTGGGCAGAGTTTCCCCTTATGTTTCTCGTGATTTCTGTCGACAGAGGAGGGGTTTATTTATAGGGAAGAGGCTTGCCAACCGTCCGGACGCAATGATTGGCTCTTTGGCCAACGGTTACACCTTTTCGCCCAAACCGTCCAACCGCTTGCAAACCGTCCCTCTCTTCGTTTGGGCTGATCGATCCCAAGCCCAAATGTTTGCCCAAATGCTTAGCTCACTTGCCAGAGCTTCCTAGACCCAACGGACGCCCATGACCATCATCCGGTCCATGATCATCACTCATGGTCCGCAAAGACCGGCCAAGACTCCATCACTCCGTTCAGTTGAGCTGAGTACTAGTTGCCTGAGCTGAGTGAGCTACTCCTCCAGCTCCAGTGAGCTGGCCAAGACTGTGTGAGCTCCTTACCAGCTCCACCTAGCTGATTGAGCTGCCTCCGGACCATGTCCAGCTTCCGGATCACTCATCCAGCTATCATTTCCTTCTTTCTTTCTTATTCTGGTCAAGTCTCAGCTTCCTGATGCACTTAACCCTTAGTTTGGACCATGATACGCTTGCCTTTAGGTCATATGACCTGGCCAGTTCATCTCCCCGCATCATGATCCATCCGGATTGCCTTAGTTAGAACTAGGGACATGACAAGTCTCCCCCACTTGGAAGGAACTCGTCCCCGAGTTCATACTTGATGATTCTCCAACCACATACTGACTATACCACTCAGGATACTCAGCTTTCATTCTTGCTTCTGTTTCCCAAGTGATAATGTCCTTGCCATTGAATTCCCATACAATCTTTAGCATAGGAACTGTCTTCTTTCTCATTGCTTTTTCCATCCGATCAATGATTCGAACCGGCCTTGTCTCTAAGGTGAGGTTCTTACCAAGATCTTTAGGAATTTCTGGCAAGACAATGTCCTGATCCGTTAGACACTTTCTTAGTTGAGACACATGGAATACATTATGGTAAGCATCCATTTCAGATGGCAAATCCAATTTGTAAGCCACTGCCCCAACCCTTTCAAGTATCCTGAATGGACCTAAGAACCTTGGGTCTAGTTTCTTTCTTCCAGAAACTCTAGCCCTACCCTTGAAGGTAATCATCTTGAGATAGATTATATCACCAACCTCAAACTCAAGATGTTTCCTTCTCTTATCAGCATAGCTCTTCTGGCGGTCTTGGGCTTCTTTCATTTTCTCCTTGACCATTTTGATCTTCTCTGTGGTTTCTTCCACAATCTCAGGACCTATTATGCTGCGCTCCCCCACTTGGGTCCAGCATAAAGGTGTCCTACAAGGCCGCCCATACAATGCTTCATAAGGAGACATACCTATGATGGTGTGAAAGCTGTTGTTGTATGCAAACTCCACCAGTGGTAAGTGCTTCTCCCATGAGTCACCTCAATCAAGAACACATGCCCTTAGCATATCTTCCAGAGTTTGGATGGTCCTTTCTGATTGACCATCCGTTTGAGGATGATAGGATGTGCTCATGTTCACTCTTGTTCCCAGAGCCTTTTGGAAAGCTCTCCAGAAATAAGAAGTGAACCTAGGGTCTCTATCTGAGACTATACTGGCCGGCACTCCATGCAGCCTCACAATCTGATCTATGTTGATCTTTACAATCTCATCCACTCCATCACCTTTCTTGATGGGTATGAAGTGTGCAGATTTGGTCAGGCGATCTACAATCACCCATATTGCATCCTTCTTGTTTCTGGTTGTAGGAAAACCTGTCACAAAGTCCATTGTAATATGATCCCACTTCCACTCTGGTATGGGAAGGTTTTGTAGTAAACCACTTGGAACCTGATGTTCAGCTTTGACCAATTGACAGGTAGGGCACTTGGCCACCCACTCAGCAATGTCAGCCTTCATTCTGATCCAATGGTAGTACCTTTTGATGTCTTTGTACATCTTGTTTAGTCCCGGGTGCACTGAGAACTTGGATTTATGAGCTTGACTCATAATCTCTTCTTTTAGTCCTCGGTCACCAAGAACACTAACCCGCCCATGTACCAAAATGGTACCATTACTTGTGACTTGATATTCAGTCTTGTCATTCTTTGCAACCTTTTGCAAATTCTCATCCAAGCCTTGTGCTTGTTGAATTCTGGTAAGTAGATCAGCCTGGTTCACAGCCTCCAAACCCAATGGCTCATCCTCAGTAGCCAAAGTGTTCAGATTCAGTAACCGGACCATCCCTTCCAGGATCTCTGCTTCCTTCTCAGCTGATACCTCAGCCCTACGCCTGCTCAAGGCATCTGCCACCAGATTGGCCTTGCCTGGGTGATAGGCAATGTCCAAATCATAGTCGGCCACAAACTCCATCGACCGCCTTTGTCTCAGGTTCAACTCAGGTTGAGTGAAAATGTACTTCAGGCTTTTGTGGTCAGTGAGGATTTGAACTTTGGCACCATACAAGTATGATCTCCATATCTTCAAGGCAAACACCACTGCGGCCATCTCCAGGTCGTGTGTTGGGTAGTTGCCTTCATGCTTCCTGAGTTGTCTTGAGGCATATGCTATGACTTTCCCATTCTGTGTGAGCACACAGCCTAATCCAGTGATGGATGCATCTGTGTACACCACATATGGTTGATCTGCCTCAGGCAACACCAAGACTAGTGCACTGGTCAGCATGTTCTTCAAGGCCTTAAAGCACTTTTCACAAGCTTCTGACCAGATGAACTTGACATCCTTTCCAGTAAGTTGTGTCATAGGTTGTGCCACACTTGCAAACCCTTTGACATACTTCCTGTAGTACCCGGCCAAGCCCAAGAAACTTCTCACTTCAGTGGCATTCTTTGGTCTTGGCCATTCTTGTATGCATTTGATCTTCTCCGGATCAACTGACACTCCTTCCTCAGACACTATATGTCCTAGGAAGCCAATGCTCTTCTGCCAGAAGCTACACTTGCTTAGCTTGGCAAACAATTGCTGCTCTCTCAGCTTCTCCAACACCAATCTGAGATGCCTTTCATGGTCTTCTCGAGTCTTAGAATATACTAGTATATCATCAATGAAGATGATTACAAATTCATCTAAGTACTCTCTGAAGATTCCATTCATCATCTTCATAAAGGCTGCTGGTGCATTGGTCAATCCGAATGGCATGACCACAAACTCATAGTGACCATACCTTGTCCGGAAAGCTGTCTTCTTTACATCTTCTGATGCAATGGGGATTTGATGATAACCTGATGCTAAATCAATCTTTGAGAACCACTTGGCTCCTTTCAGTTGATCTAGCAACTCATCAATCCTGGGCAAAGGGTACTTGTTCTTTATAGTAACCCTGTTCAGCCCTCTATAATCAATGCATAACCTGAAGCTACCATCCTTCTTTTTAACAAAGAGGACTGGTGCGCCCCATGGTGATACACTTAGGCGTATGAACCCTTTATCCAACAACTCTTCAAGTTGTTTCTTTAGCTCAGCCATCTCAGCTGGAGCCATGCGGTATGGGCTCTTTGACACTGGGGCCGTCCCTGGTTCCAGTTCTATTATGAATGGGTCTGACCTATGAGGGGGAATGCCCTGTAGTGACCTAAACACATCATCAAACTCACTGAACAGCGGTATCCCGTCCAGGCCACCATCCCCTACGACCTCCTTAGTGGTGATTGTGGCTATATAAGCCTCACAACATTGTTCCAGCATCCTTGCCGCTCGGACTGCTGATAACACTAAGCATCCAGAGGCCGGATTAATACCTTGGTACTTGATCGGGGGTCCACACCCACTCTCAAACTGCACCCTTCCTCGATGACAGTCTAAGGTGGCCCGATTCTTGCCAAGCCAGTCCATACCTAGGATCACCTCGTGATTCTTAAGGCGGACCACAATCAGATCCACCGGCATTGCCTTATTATGGATCATTACTGGAATGTCTTTGACTAGACTTAGTGGGTGCATCATTTGCCCACCGGCTGCACTCACCAAGCCAAGATCATCCCTAGTTCCCATTTGGAACATACCTTTACCAATCATATCTGGACTCACAAAACTATGTGTAGCTCCAGTATCAAATAATACATGTGTTTCCACACCACCAATACACAAGGTCCCTACATAAGACCTCATCTAAGTATCTAGTCCATCCTAGATTTCTTACCATGCCATTCTAATAAATTTAAAAATTTAAAAAGAATATGTTTAGAGTTTTACCAGTGATCGCCTTGAAGGATCCGGACTCATCCACATCCCTTGAAAGCTCATAGACTCGAGGTGCTGAAGTTTGGCCTTGCTTGTGGTCTGGCCGGTTGTTCTCAACACGACCCTTGCCTTGTCCAGTTTGCAACTGGGGACAGTCCACACGGAAATGTCCTTTCTTGCCACATTGATGACAAGTCCTGGCCTCACTGGTCGAGCCTTGTCCACGGTTCCTATCCGGACCTGGACAATCCCGAGCTGAGTGATCCATCTTGCCACAACGAGTACAAGCGCCCATTGCCTTCCAGCACTCTCCTCCATGATGTTTGCCACACTTGGGACACTCAGGCCTACCACTTGAGGTTTTACCCCCTTCGGCCGCATCCCTCTTTCTCTTCTTGTCACCACTCTGACCAGAAGATACCACCACACTCTTAAGCTTGTGCTTGTTCTCCTAAGCCAGATTGGTCTCCAGCATTGCCATCCTTTCCACCAACTCAGAGACTGTGTTGAAGGTACGGACTGAGCAATAAGTCTTAAGTTCAGGCCTTAAGGCCCTTATGAACCTGCGGACCTGAACCTTCTCATCCTCCAGTTCCTTACCCACATACCTCCTGAGCCGGTTGAACTCTTCCTCATACTCCCTTACTGACCGCTTGCCCT
Source organism: Raphanus sativus (assembly GCF_000801105.2). Lineage (NCBI taxonomy): Eukaryota > Viridiplantae > Streptophyta > Magnoliopsida > Brassicales > Brassicaceae > Raphanus > Raphanus sativus. Next base: position 70,472 of record NW_026615367.1, on the reverse strand, counting down.
GAACCAAGTCCAGGAACTTTGCCTCCAAACGGTCCCATGCCTCAGCTGGAAAGTACTTGTGGTTGAACTCAACCTCGAAGTCAGAGAACTTCACAATGGAACCATTGGTGCGCTTGTCTAGGGACAGCCACCAGTTGTGTGCATCTCCTTCCAGGAAGTGCACTGCTATATCTCTTTGGTACTCCTCAGGGCACCTTGTGGATTTGAAGTTTCTGACCAGACGGTCCCTCCACTCATCTGCCTCCATGGGATCAGCACTTCCAGCAAAGTGTTTGGTTCCCAAACGAGAGATGTGCTCAAGCACCTTCAGGTAATCAACCTTCTTAGTTGTCCCAACTGGTGGATCCAACTCAATCACCTCAGCTAGAGGCGCCACATAACCACCAGCTCCACCAGCTCCAGGAGCTATCACATGAGCTTGAGTAGTCTGACCCGTAGATGAATTCACAACTGGTGTGAACACTTGGGTCATTGCCAGCATCTCACTTCCCATCAACTTGATTGCATCAAGTATCTGCTTCATGGTTGGTTCAGCCATTGGTTCATCCGGTTCAATCCTCCCATCTCTCTGGATGTTTGGATCAACCCGGTTACCAGTCTATGAAGACTCAGCTTCACCTTCCAGATCATTCCTTTGCTGTCCACTAGCTGCTCCTAGCTGGCTTCCAGCTGCATTCAATGGTTGCCCGGTCTCGTCCATCTGCCTGTTCTCTCCACCCAGCTGAACCTCAGTCTGATTAACTTGAGTTTCAGTCAGAATGGCCTCACTGGTATGTCCAGTAGGTGGAACTGACAGCAACACTTGCGGATTGGGCACTGAGGCATCTCCTGTTCCGGACGCCCCTGTCCCATCCTTGTTCTTCCGAGACTTCTTCCTTGTTCCCTTAGGACAACAAAGACAAAACACAAGGCAAAGGTTAGATTAACATCCTTTATTTGCAAACCTCAAGCAATCTAATGTTAACCAATACCAAAACCTGCCATGAGACCCAGCCGGATGTGTGATGACCTGCCCTAACCCAACAGCCTATAATCAAGCATGCTCTTATACCAACTTGTAAGACCCAAACCTGGATCCCTTGATCCAACCAGCCCGCGGCCTTACTTAAACATCTAAGTGTAATTAAGCCGGTTAAGGTCCATTCCTTACTTAGTCATTTTTCAATCATGTGAGGTTCATACAATAATAAAATCAATGTGGAAGCTTAAGGCAAACATCATATTATATATATATGTCAAATGTGATTCATACATAGTATTCAAATCATAAGTTGCTTAATAGGCTAATCATAAATCCAATGTAACAACAAGTCACTACATCACACATCCCACACGGCCAAGGTATTCATGGCTCCTTAGCCTTACCACGATCCCTGTCAGGACCTGAAATCAAAACCCACAACACATATGCATAAGAATCATGACCGATATCCTAGCAAATACAATCCTAAACATGGTTCGGACACTTGGCCTAAATCTGGCCAAAAGTGACCCATCCTGATACTTGTCCAAAAACTAATTAAAATTCATGATAAATCATGATAATTCATGATTAAGAGAATGGTCCAGTTGGAATCCCAAGAACCGGTCTCGATCATATTGATCTTGACCATGAACCGCCAAACCGGCCACATGGTACCATCTCGAAATCAATGATGTAAATTCAAACTATCACTTTGATAATTCATTATAAATCCCAACTAAGAGATAACAATCGCCAAACCCCAATAACTCCCTCAGGAACTATGAGATCGGACCATACATGCTCAACCAAGGCCATGGAGAGATTACACTGATCTAACCAAGTCTTGGTGGCGTGTCCATGAGTTTTAACCCATAGATTACTTCAGAATATGATGGAGAAGAGATATATTGACAGAGAAAGAACAATAGATGCAACCATCCACACATGGATCAAACGGCCAAACCATCCGGATGGATGATCCTTGGCGGTTTGTACTTGGTTTGCATCCAGTACCTTAGGTGTGTGTTCGGAAGCCCCCACACTCTTCTCTGCAGCCTTCTCCTTTCCTCTGGTATCCATTTCCGATCAGGTCTTCCTTGCCCACGGCTTAGAACTCACCGGAATCACCTTGCCTTCACACGGGCTGCCTTTGCGGTCACACTTCTCTTTTCTCTCTTTGATTCTGTAGAGATTTGGGCAGAGTTTCCCCTTATGTTTCTCGTGATTTCTGTCGACAGAGGAGGGGTTTATTTATAGGGAAGAGGCTTGCCAACCATCCGGACGCAATGATTGGCTCTTTGGCCAACGGTTACACCTTTTCGCCCAAACCGTCCAACCGCTTGCAAACCGTCCCTCTCTTCGTTTGGGCTGATCGATCCCAAGCCCAAATGTTTGCCCAAATGCTTAGCTCACTTGCCAGAGCTTCCTAGACCCAACGGACGCCCATGACCATCATCCGGTCCATGATCATCACTCATGGTCCGCAAAGACCGGCCAAGACTCCATCACTCTGTTCAGCTGAGTTGAGCTGAGTACTAGTTGCCTGAGCTGAGTGAGCTACTCCTCCAGCTCCAGTGAGCTGGCCAAGACTGTGTGAGCTCCTTACCAGCTCCACCTAGCTGATTGAGCTGCCTCCGGACCATGTCCAGCTTCCGGATCATTCATCCAGCTATCATTTCCTTCTTTCTTTCTTATTCTGGTCAAGTCTCAGCTTCCTGATGCACTTAACCCTTAGTTTGGACCATGATACGCTTGCCTTTAGGTCATATGACCTGGCCAGTTCATCTCCCCGCATCATGATCCATCCGGATTGCCTTAGTTAGAACTAGGGACATGACACCAAGACTGAGAACGAAGAAGCGTTACCGCATACTCTATTTACGCCATGGCTCTCAAGAACACCAGATCTGCTCTAAACGTTGCGCTAATGGCAAATTCTAATCTTTTCTCACTCTTCTTCACTCAACGCTACTGCCGCAATCTGTAACACTCCCACAATTGTCATCGTCATGTCTTCTTCTTCTGCAGCTGCGATAATCCGAGATGCAAGAAACAGAAGAAGAAAGGTTCAAAAGGGGATGATTTCTCTATTGGGGAGGGAGATTAAGAAACTGAGTGCTCAAGCTTGCAGATTTTGGTGTTTGGTGATTGTAAAGTTTCGAACTTGGCCTCTAAGTTAGTTTCTCTTTCATGTGATTGATGATACTACTAATGTTCATCACAAGTTTTGAATTTATCCTACCTGTAAAGTTTCGATCTTGACCTCTAAGATTTGATAGTGCTTTTATCAGTAATGTGGCTATTGATATCCAATGTACATGTGGATATTAAAATCCAATGTACATGTCGATATTGCAACATGTGAATATAAACTATATGTACATGTGAATAATGAGAGTTATGTGTACATGTGAATAATGAGAGTTATGTGTACATGTGGATAATAGACATAACACATTTAGTAGAACAAAACATAATCAGTGTTCCAAACTTGTGAATGAGAATCTGGCCTTTGATAATCAGTCTTGTCACGTATTGTACATGTGAAGAAAGTTACATAAGTATAGTAAACAAGTTTTTTGTGAAACATATTGCACATGTAGATATGTTGTGAAGTATTGTACGTGTGGATAATAAATATTACGTGTACACATGGACGCCATAGAAACCAAAATTAATCTCTGTTTTCGAGAGTCACCAAAAAGAAATAAGAAACATACTAACAGTTTCAATTATCAAGCTGGAACTCAGTAAGAAACATGAGAATGTCATTTTGCTTCTATTACCTCACAAGTTGTTTGAAAGCCACCAAAAAGAAATCAGAAAATCATCATTGTCATCAATAAAATGCTAAAATTTCAGAATCATGTGTTTAAAGGGATCAACAATGAAGCAAGTTACAAAGTATAGGAAACGAGTTACAAGATTTTTTGTGAAACATTGTACATGTAGATGTGTTGTGGCGTAGTGTACATGCGAATAGTTGTACATCTACAAAATAAATTTTAGGTGTACACATGGACGCCATAGAAACCAAAAATATAAACAACCTCGGCGCTAAACTCTTGTCGGTTCCATTTTTCGGGATTTTTACATCTGAAAAAGAAGAAATATTTCATCAGACCGCTCCATACGCTAATCTACGAAGACAAACATCAGACAAAAACAATACCAAAGTAAACCAAAACAACACAAACACTATACCATACGTTTGTGTACGTGTAGACTATAAAAAGCTACAAAAATGTGAGTGAAATCAGAGCTTTTCATTATTAAAATGTGAGCTCTGCATCAATACATACACATGCAACATAAAAAACATCAGAACTTGTTAAAAAATCAGGGCGTACAAAGTTTACACAACCACATGTACAAGAAAAAAATGTCACCCATGTACCAGTTTACAGCCGCGTACACATGTACATATAAAACATTGTACGCATGTACAACCTAGCAGAACACATGTACACGTAAACATGTACCCAAATCACACCTCCTCACTGGCAACCTGGAAAGGTTTCCAAAGCACGACCCCAAAAGCTGTTCCATCTCGCCAATACCTTCAAACACATCCCTCACCAGAAAAAGGTACTCCAATTATGAATTACAGTTGTGGCGTTGGCTCGAGTATCGTTCATCAGGACTCTCCTCAGGGCTTGTCTCTTCTGTATAAGCCAAAAAGTTTAAAGAAAAAATAACCATCAGCAACAACAAAGAGGAACGGAAAACCCAAAAACATTCCGGTAATGGCTAAAAAAGACTCACCCACTACGTGTTCTTTTGCCGGCCGCCGACGAAACGCCGTCAAGTCCTCCGCATCACTAGGGTTCTGTTCCTCTGCATTGTTCCAGAATCAAACAAAAAATTAGACTAGGCGAAATGTAAAAAGACAAACAGATTCATATTCTAACTAACAAAAGGAGACTTTAAACTATATAAACCAAATCTACTTGTAAAACTACAGAACTTCTAGGATTAACAAAAAGAGACGTAAAACTATATGAAACCACACATATTGTGACATGAACATATAAAGGTACAAAAAAGTTCAAGTCTTTCTTCACATCAATCTTCCTCTCATATACGACTGAGAAAAGAAGCTTTTGTAACCGATTTCCAGTGAGGACAAACAAAATCTACCATCAGCAACAAAAAATAGGGTGCGGGGGAACGCAAAAACTTTCCGGTGATGGCTAAGTGAGACTCACCAACTACGTATTCTTTTCTCAGCCGCCGACGAAACCCCATCGAGTCCTCCGCGTCACCTGGGTTCTCTTCCTCTGCACTGTTCCAAAATCAAATCAACAAATTAGACTGTGCGAAATGTAAAGAGAACAAAAACAAAACAAAAAACAAAACCCTAGTCTAAATCCAAAAGCGCGACAAGAGACACCGGCGGATGTCTGACTAACCTTTGCCAGCACGACGAACACTCCTCCTCATCCTGGTATCTCAGCAGAATTCAGGCAGCAAGTTGCGATCGGTGAAGAATCGAAGATGAATCGAGAATGGAACCGTCGTCCTCTGTAGCTGTGTTTCACGGTAAAAGAAGAGAGGAAACTGTGAAAATATCTCTGCGTTTACAATATCTTAATATTAAAAGAAAAAAATGAAACAAATTCTAATTTGAAATTCAAAACTGTAACCAGCCCTAATTGCTCGCACGGACCAAAACGAGTCTAGTTAGGCTTTAGTTGTAAAAAAGTGTCTCAGTATAGAGAAGTGATCTATTGTGGTGCTTAATATCAATAAGTGACTTAAATGTAAATCTCTCTAAACTATATGTAGAATAAGATATTGTACTCTTGTGTTTTATTCACAACTAGGACTAATAATATGCTTATCTAACTAGGTTTGAGACAAATCAATCCTTATCTATTGATACACTTCTGATTTCTGGAGTAGCACATACGTCCAAACTCCTCGAGAGAAATCGTTAACAATTGCTATAAAGTAAATTGCACCACAAGAAGATGGAACACTATATTGACCCTATACCTACTTTAGAAGTAACATTTGTTATTGAGCTACACACTTTTTTTTTGTCAACGAGCTGCAGACTAAAAAGGTTTTTCCAGACATTTTTAATCAATTAAGGAATGTATTCAACCGAGAGTTTTAGGTGATTTGTTTTAAAATGACAAATCCACTGTTATTCAAATATGAATTTTAAAAATTTACTAGATATTGATCCGCGCAACCGTGCGGATATTTGTTTTCAGTTATATATATGTATATATATATATATATATATGTTAGAACAAATTAATATATGCATTAAACAACATATTAAATATCATATTGTATAATATTTTATATTCAGTTTTGATCCGCCGACTTTTAAAACCAAATCTTCTATTAGTAATAATTTTAAAATTTATTCATTTCAGATAATATATTATTATATATACAAAAAATCTAAGATGTGTCAATTTTATACATGTATTATATAGTTTTCGAATGTCAGATCGTTATGTCATCGTATAATACTTTTAGCATAAATATTTTATATTTATGAAATTGTTTATACAATTTATCAATTTAATATAATGTTATCTTATTTAGTTTTAATATAATAGTTTTATTTAATATGAATCTATTATATATTCTAAAATAGATAAAAATATAATTTTTCATTTTTTCATTTATAAATGATAACTCAATATATATTAATGCATAATAATAGTTCATTGCTAATTACAAAATTAGTGGAAATATTTTCATAAAATATTTGAAATTAAGATAGTGTTATAATATTTTTCACATATTTTTAAAAAAATTATTTATATATATAGATATTATTAATACTATAAATTTTGGATCATGACCAACTGATATTAGTTGGGTCCAGTTAATTATTTCCAATAATCTATACTTAAAAAAATACTAATACACGATCTATACTTTAAAAATCAGTAACTGCATCAGATATAACCACAATTTCTAACAGCATAATATTTGGTATTATATGACCCATTTTAACAATACGGAGATGATAAAAATTGGGCCATGGACTTTGATTTACAAACCCATTTTAATTGCATAACAAATTATAATGTGTAATATTTTTTGTTTGGTGTAACATTATGTGTAGTAATAATTTTATTATAGTTATATATGAAATAAATCCATGAAACTTAAATGAAAACATACAATTTTATCTTTTAAGTTACTATTTTATTACCAAACAAAATTGTAACTAAACTTTGTTATTTTAAAAAAAAGGAATAACTATTTATGAATAAAGTATAAAAATTAATGTGTTAAATTGTTTTGCCACAAGTGTATAGTTATTCAATATCAATAATTCAATACAGTTATAAAAAAAAATTATTAATAATTTTAGAAATAATATTTTACACAAATATGATTTAAGAGAAAAACACAAATATGATTACAAAAACACAAATATGAAATTAAATTTCTAAAAAATGTAAAACAAAATATATTCCCGCCCTTTGAAGGGCGGATTAGAATCTAGTATATATTTAAAATAAAAAGATATCATGATTAAATGAGTTTGTATTATTAACTTTAATAAAATACATATTAATTTATATACATGTATTATATAGTTTTCTAATGTTAACACGTGTTACCTAGTTTTCTAATATATTATGATTAGCGTAGTTCAAAGATTCTATATATATTATTAGTCTTAATAAAATACATTTAATAAAAATTTAAAAGGATGGTCTAAATCATAAAATAAAACATGAAAGAATTCATTACTTTTATTTTAATAGATAAGATATACTATAACTAGAAATTTTAAGAAAATAGTATACAAATTTTATTTTTATTTTATAATAAAATCTTAACTAACATTAATTTATAATAATATTAGACTACTAATCACGAAATTAATCAATGCTTCATTTATAAAAAATATTTAAAAAATTTTAATAAGATTTTGTTAGATTTTTTTGTCAACAGATTTTTATAATTAGAAAATAATACAATTTTATAAGTGAAGTTGTTATATATGTCAATTATTTAAGATGTGATATTTTAATGGTACCATAGTATTAATTAGAAATAAATGAAATATGATTTTCTAGGGAAGGTTCATTTAAAAAAAAAATCACACATGAAGAAAAGTTGTGACTTCTGTTTAATATAATAGATTTAAAATCTACTGTTATTGAACTTGACATTTCGTAAAGTACTCTGAAATTCACTGTTATTGAAAATATTTTAAGTTGTAGAATTTTAAAGTTTCTAGGTGATTTTAGGGTGTTTGGGTAGAGTTTCTTAGTTAAAAAATGAAAACTCAAATCTCATTGTTTTAGATGATATTCTAGAGTAATAAAAATCACTTAAATCTCTGCATTAATAGAATAAACTCTCATCACTTAAACCTAAATCACTTAAATCTCTGCATTAATAGAATAAACTCTCATTGTTAGCATTAATAGAATAAACTTAAATATCTCACTTAAATCTTTGTCGTCAACCGCTAACAACCCTATAATAAACTCTCATGTTTATTTCATAGGATTTTTAGTTGAGGGTTGTTTATTTTACGATTTATCTTGAGTCGAGGGTTTAATTTACTAAAGGAATTAGTAAGTTAAAGCTGCAATGAAAAACAAAACAGTAAATAAACTCATAGTTAAACAATTCATAAGGTGAATTAGTATCTTGAAGTTTCTGAACAAGTCAAACCTCATCTTGTAAAGCTGAAGTGGAACGTTGACTACCTAACTATCTTAAGTTGCCTGAGCTTCCCAAATCAATGGAAAATCTACTAATTTTAACATAGACACATACGAAAATAATACCACACTGAATGTGTAGAATGGTGACTCAGTGAGCGTCCTCTAACATATCTATAACTTAACATAGGACAAGCTATCATTTAGTTACCTTTTGTCTTTTCTAAGATTGGTTGGTGTGTCGGATGGAAATGCAGGAGTGACTGGTTTGAGTGATGTAGCACTGAAAATGGCATTACAACACTGTCCTTATAAGATGACCACTGAAAGATGAACAGCGCTGAATGAAATTTTACCATAGCATTGAGAGACTGAGATAATTTGTTAGATAAGAAAGAACTAGCTGATGGAGATTGGTCCACTTGGTTAGTTGTCTGAGCTAGTGTGGATTCCTCACCGAATGAGGATCGGATACCTGAAGTTTGAACTTTGGTCTTAGGTTGTTCCTTTGTACGAATTGACTAATACAAAACCCAAACCAAACATTAATCTCAAAAACAGGTTCGTTTGTGAGAGAGCTTGTAGGGAAACAAGAATAGCTACGAGCTAGATTTACCAAAGGAATGCAAGGTATCATTGACAAAGAAAAGTGAGTTGTATTAATAGTAGAGTCGGTCCTGAAATTTATAAAGTTTGAAATAATTACTATATGATCAATAATTATGATTTGTTTTGAATTATAGATAAAGGATTAGGTTTGACAAAAAAAAAGATAAAGGATTAGGTTTTTTTGCTTTTAATATGGTTCTTTCTCTGCTGACGACTTCGTATGTCCTTCAACCTTTTGATTTTTTTTTCTCGTAAATCTCACTTACTACACCACATTTGCAGTTTTGACTTTTGTTTGTGCAATTTTAAATATTGATGAAAATCTGTTATCTGAAAAAATGAAGTAGAACATAATTAGTTGATGTGATATGGTATTAGTATATTTTTGTTATCGGCAATATATATTACAATTTGAAAATTTACTTTTGGTGTATTTTAAGTCTAAAAATTAATTTTATTATTCACATAACTAATTTAAATAATTATATATTTTTAAGTCTTGATATATTATTTTATTATATGTCATAAATCTCAACCTTTTACAAAAAAAAATTAAATAGTTTAAATTATTTTTGATACTTTTATGTAAATCAAAAATAAAACTAAAGAACACTAACTTGAATATTTTTAGAACATACAGTTTCTCCTCTATTTTTCAATATCTAATATATTGGCATACACTTTTCCCATGTTCTTATACAAAATATTTAGGAATGTTAGGGTCTGACCATGAGCAAGTGGTCGCCTATTTAGAAGACAAAGTGGTCAGACGGAAATGGCAGTTTAGGTTTGATAATCGCTGGATCGGTCAGGAAGATCTTATGGACTCAATCACTACGGGATGGTCAGAGGATCATGCAGGACATATGGGGGACATTATGGCAAACATTAGCAATTTTTGTCATGAAATTGCAAAATGACGGAAAAATAATCCACCGTATGGGAAAAAAAGAATAAATGATCTACAAAAAGCTCTTGAGGAGGTACAATCAGATGATAATAGAACTCAGGAGAAAATCATAGAGGTATCCCGGAAATTACAAGATACCTACAAGGATGAAGAGGATTATTGGCATCAGAAAGGTCGAAACATGTGGTACACATCAGGGGATCTCAATACAAACTTTTATCACGCCTTAACGAAGCAACGAAGAGTTTGGAACAGAATTATAGGGTTACATGATGAAGCTGGAAATTGGATTACAGATGATCAGGGCGTCGAAAAAGTGGCAGTGGACTATTTCGAGGAACTATTTACTACTACTTCCCCATCAGAGTTTTATAGCTTTCTGGCGGAAGTAACACCAGGTATTACGTTACAGATGAATCAACGACTGCTGGGAATTGCGACGGAAGACGAGGTACAAGAAGCTTTATTTATGATGCATCCGGAGAAGGCTCTAGGACCGGATGGAATGACGGCTCTTTTCTTTCAACATTCTTGGCATATATTTAAAGAAGACTTGGTGGAAATGGTGAATAATTTTCTGGTTTCAGGAGAAATGGATTCAAGGTTAAATATTACTAATATTTGTATGATACTAAAAACGAAGATGCTTACAAGGATGACGGAATTGCAGCCAATAAGTCTATGCAAGGTAGGGTACAAGATACTTTCGAAGGTTTTGTGTCAAAGGTTGAAGATATGTCTCCCTTTCCTCATTTCAGAAACACAATCAGTATTTATGGCAGGAAAATTGATATCGAATAATATTCTCATTGCCAAGGAAATGTTTCATGTCTAATGAACCAATAAAGCATGTCAAGGAAAGTATATGGCAATCAACACGGATATGAGTAAAGCATATGATAGGGTGGAATGAGACTTCATCGAGACCTTTCTGCAGAAATTAGGATTTGATCCCCATTGGATTAAATTAATGATGGAGTGTATCTCGTCAGTTCAATATCAGGTTTTACTTAATGGGCAACTGCGGGGTCTCATAATACCACACATGGGCTTACATCAAGGGGACCTTTTATCTCCTTATCTATTCATTATGTGTACTGAGGCGTTTATAGCAAACATCAAAGAGGCGGAGAGAGAGAGAAACAATTGACCAGAATGAAGGTAACCAGAGCATATCCATCGATATCTCATCTGCTCTTTGCAGATGACAGTTTTTTTTCTGTAAGGCATAAAGGGAGGAGTGTCAAACAATCCTCAGGATCTTAAAGGAATATGAGGCGATATTGGATTAACTTATAAATTTTCAAAAATCTTCAATTCAGTTTGGACACAAGATTGAGGAATCTAGCAGACAAGAATTGAGGAACATCTTGGGTATACATAATTTAGGGGGAATGGGGTCCTACCTAGGACTACCATAAAATCTTGGTGGATCCAAAATACAAGTCTTTAATTTTGTGCAGGAATGCTTAAACACTAGAATAAACGGATGGAAATTCAATTTTTTTACTAAAGGATGAAAGGAGGTGGTCATTAAATAAGTGGTTACATTTTTACCAAACCATGTGATGTCTTGATATCGTCTACCAAAGGCTACTGCAAAGAAATTGACGAGCGCGGTAGCAAAATTCTGGTGGAGTCTAAGGGGGAGCACAAAAGGCATGCACTGGAAATAATAGAACAAAGAATGTGCAAGTAAGGATGAGGGAGGTTTGGGTTTTAAGATATTGCAGTTTTTAACATGGCGATGCTTGGTAAGCAGTTATGGCGATTGATAGAAAAGCTAAATACTTTATTTGTTCGTGTTTTTAAAGGACTATATTACAGGAATACTTCACCCCGGGAGCCGATCATATCATATTCTCCGTCATATGGATGGCAGAGTATTGTTCCGCTAGATCTCTGGTAAGAAAAGGACTAATCAAAAGGGTGGGATCAAGATCATCCATATCAGTATGGAATGACCCATGGCTCCCAACCACTCGCCTGAGACCAGAAATAAAAATCAACAACACATTAACCCCGACCTTACAGTGGATACTCTTATAGATCCCATTTCGCGAACTTGGAATTCGCAGGCAATTCGGGCTTTGGTGGACCCCCAGGATGTGAAACTCATAGAAAGCATACCACTGAGCAAGACCTATATGGTAGATATGGATGGATGGCATTTCACAAAGAATGGAAGATATACAGTTAAATCAGGATATCAGCTTGAGAGGGTTTATCCGAACAAGGAAAAACCACCAGATGTATTTGGCCCCACGATTGATCTGTTAAAAGCTTTCTGGTTCGAATATGCGGTGCCTTCCAAAAATAAAACATTTCTTATGGAAATTTGTGTCAGGGTGTATCGCCAGTTAAGAAAAATTTACATGAGCGGGGAATACAAGGAGACATATGTTGTGCCAGATGTGGGGCTTCAGAGAATCGATAAACCATGTGTTCTTTGAATGCCCTCCAGCGTTTCAGGTTTAGGCGCTTTAAGGATGCCATCAAACCCATCTATCTTTCCTACTAGCTCCCTCGTTACAAACATGGACCATCTATTTTGGAGAGTCATCCCGCAAATGGATGATCATCAGTTCGCATGGATACTATGGTATATTTTAAAAGGAAGGAATAATAAAGTTTTTAGTAATTTGGATATGGATCCTAGGGAAACCCTTAAATTGGCAGAGACCGAATCAACTATGTGGGGTGAGGCACAAATGCTGAACATACAGAGGGCAGCACCAACTGTAGCGGTCACGTCACTACCGTCAATCCCAGGGCGATGGTGCTTTACAGATGGCTCGTGGAAAGAAAATGATGGTTTATCCGGAGAAGGTTGGTATAATACTTTGGAAGGTTTTGATGGTTTGATGGGGGCAAGAAAAGTCCGGGCCAGCGTCTCCCCTCTTCATGCAGAGGTGGAAGCTTTAGTTTGGGCGATGGAGTGTATGCGGAATTCAAGTCAAACTTTTGTCACATTTGCAACGGATTGTTCTCAATTGGTGAAGATGGTTTCGGAACCAGAAGAATGGCCAGCTTTTGTAAGTTATTTGGAAGATATCAAGACCCTCAAAGAGAGTTTTCTTAGATGAGAGATCAATCATGTACCAAGGACGCAAAACATAAAAGCGGACATCGTCGTGCGAAGTGTTTGGAAACATCCGTCTTTTGTCGTTCATATGGATGTGGAGCCCCCCTGTTTGGTTTTCAGAGTCGGTTTGAATCTGTTTTAGTTGATGACAAAAGAAAAAAAAAATTGACCTGCATATCGTCTGCGGTTGACCCAATTATCTGGTGACCCAGAAGTTGTCAGGTTCAGTTTTTGGGCCGTGTTTTTAAAAATTACTATAAACATTTGATTATAATATACTTGATTTTCAATTTTTTTAGAAATCATTTCTAGTTGTGAGGGAATATAAGATCACTAAGATCTATACTATTATTTACGACGTGATTTTTCCCTATTGAACTCCCACGTTGAAAGTTAGAGTGGTTAATATCATTTATACCATTAATGAATAAGATATATAATTTAATACAGAAAAAATGATTTTTTTTGATTAAATAATTAGTTAAAATTAAGAATGATAATAATTATACAAAATCTACAAATATATTTTAAAATAAAATTTTTTTTTGTATATATTTTGTTGTTATCTGAAAAAAAAATATTTAATAAAAAAGTTAAAATTAAAAAAAATACATATTAATATTCATCAAGTAAAATTCTTAATTTTATATTACAGAGAAAAGCTCTCATGTTAAAAGTTAGATTAGTTAATATTGTTTATTCTCTTAATAAATAAGATATATAAATTAACCAAAAATTAAAACGATTTTCTTGATTAAATAATTAATTAACACTAATAAGGATAATAATTATCCAAAATCTACAAATATATTTTAAAATAAAAATATTTTGTATGTATATTGTGTTGTAATCTGAAAACAAATCTTTTAATAAAAAGTAAAAAAAAAACAGAAAACTCATATTGAATATTCATCATGTAAAATTATTAATTTTATATAATTGGAAAGATAATATATTTTAAAATGAAAATATAATTCCTAAGTATAATGTAATATACAAAGAAATTCAGACATAAGAATTTTTAGATGAAAACATAATTAATAATAATTTATATTTTAGTATTTATTTAGTAGTGAATGTATTAATGAGTAATCATAAAATATTTTTGCCCAAAAAGTGGCCGGCGTTCGCAAGTTATCTGGAGGATATCAGGAGCTTACAAAGTAGTTTCCATAGTTCACAGCTCATTCAAGTACCAAGGACGGAAAATTCAAGGGCGGATCGTCTAGCACGCAGTGCGAGACAACAATCGTCTTTTGTCATTCACATGGATGCTGAGCTACCAGTTTGGTGTACAAAATCAGTCTGAGTCTGTATGTTTGATGACAAAAAAAAAATATTTGTGCCCGTATTCGCAGGCCAAAAACCTAGTTGTGTATTATGGGAAAAAATATCTTGATTAATATTTGGTTCCACCTAATTTTAGCAAGGTGAGAAAAAAAAAATCTTAGCAAGGTGATTGTAAAAGTATTATGTGATATCCGCGCTTTGCGTGGAGTGAATGGAATAAAAGAAATTATAAATTTTAATCTATAGAAATTGAGAGGGTAAAAGCAAAAGTGTTGTATACATATACACTAGGATAAGATCCGCGCCTTGCGCGGGGTGAGATTAAATTTGAGGTTTTACGACATTAGTTATATTAAATTTAGGTATCAGTTTGGTTTTAGTTTTTTTTTTCGATTTTTTTTAATTGAGGAGGATGATATTTTGGACATGCTAATTCAGTGTTTAATTTTATTTAGGTCGTTACAATGTTTAAGGTTTTTTCGTTTTTTGGATGTTAACGAAAAGACTGTTTGTAATTGTTTGGTTGAATTTTACAATATTTTTGAAGACATTCCTAATGTCAACAATTATATTGAATATTATAATTTCCATAAGAATCATAATAAAAACAACTTTATATAACTGCAAAACAATAAAATAAAATTCTAAAGACAAAACAGCGAAATGAATATTTGAAAACATTATTAGTATATGCTACGCCTCATTTAGAATTATTCAATATGGATATTTAGGTGTGTTTAAAAAAAATTTAAAATGTTGCATGAATATAAATATAGATTTCTTTTAATAAATATTGAAAGAACTTTAATTTTATATAACAAAAGAAAACAAATTATAACAAAAATATGCAAAGGTTTTATATATTTAGGAATTATAACATGAATTCAAATATGAATTGGGCTTTTTCCAATTCATTAACATAAGCCCAATTTGTTTTACATATGAAGTATTTTCACTTAGGACCCATATTAAAAATCACCACTAAACATCATTTCTGCTCAAACAACGCCGTCTGATCCCAATTACCTTTTCTTCCTCTCCGCGAAAGACCAACAAAGTTTCGATCAAATTATCAGTTCCGGTGATCCTGTCTTTTTTCTTTGTTGGTGACCATTGTTAGAAGAAGCGGTCGCGGGTTACGATTCAATTAATTCCATCACCACATGTCTTCATTCCTTACTCCAGATTAGATCTTCGACATTTGGGAGGAAAATTCTAATTGGATTGATCAATTAAGAGATGTCTGAGAAAAATCGACCAATCTGTCTTCACCAGAAGGTAATTTACCTCAATCGAAATTTCGTTATCATGAATGACTGTTTCCGGTTTTACGAAGATTATTAGTTATCATTCAAATTGTTTCTTTTAGGTTTGAAATTTTCAATTCAACCAAAACTTCTATCCTCTGATTTTTTACTCTGACTTTTCATGTAAAACGGCGAGTGGAAGTGATGGTGGAGCTGGAAGTTAATATTTCAAAAATCCATCTATAATACAAATAGTGTGGAATTCGAAACAAAGATCTCGGAGAGGAAGGGCATAAGCTTAACCATAGAAGGAGCAACAACAACCGTTTGTTAAGGTAAGTGTTCTAGCTAACTACAACTTAATACTATTGCAACTTTTCAATCAGCCTTAGATAAAATGAATAAGTAATACAGTTAAACACTTATAGTTAAGAGCTGATGATAGTTTCATTAACAAACAACTTCTGTGATCGTAGCATAAATATACACACACTTCTGAAAACCAACCAAGTAAGTTCCACTGTTAAATATTAAAAAAACTCTTACACATTGTACATCCAAAAACGTTCATGTTTTAGGGGATTTACATTTCAAGTATGCTTTAAACAGTTACATTTCTTTAATGATCATAGCTTCCTCGTAACACATATGTAATAAAATCCCCTGTTTTAAAAACACATTGGTTCGACATTAGCTTTTTACACTACGAAATGCGCAGGTTTAAAACATTTTAGAAAGCCGAGCCTCTTGATTTCTAAAACATGAACCTATAGTATACTTACATTTCCTTCCTTCTATTCAAATAGATTCTCGAATATTTCCTTGTAGACAAAATTCACCTCAACACCATATGTTATCTAAACTTTTCAGATAAAGACAACATTGAAGGTTTCATCTACTCTTTCTTCATAAACAGTACATTATTCTAGCCTCTATAAAGCTATATTAAGTTATAAAGATAAGATTTATTAAAATCCTATACTGATCTAGGTAAGGTTCCAATTTAATATAGCCGTGATTGATTTAGAAATACGAATCGAGATAGCCGAGGCAGTCTAGAATATACGGGATAATGTTCTCTTATTACATGGAACCACAATGTTTATCATCATATTCAAATCCTTTTATACATCACCTAGAACAAATTAGATTAACTAAATAGCCTGATCAAGAAACAATTATTGGTTATCTAGTTTATTAATCTAGGCTCAAACTAACTTCATCCTTAAGGTCTATCAAATCTCCTATGTTGTTCAATCTACTCGGGTTATTACCTATTCAATCGATATTTCATATTTCTCTGAACTAAAACTAACCAAATATAACAATATATAATTTATTTCTATATCGAATCTGA
This sequence comes from Raphanus sativus, assembly GCF_000801105.2. Taxonomy (NCBI): domain Eukaryota; kingdom Viridiplantae; phylum Streptophyta; class Magnoliopsida; order Brassicales; family Brassicaceae; genus Raphanus; species Raphanus sativus. The sequence goes on along the minus strand of NW_026615367.1, from coordinate 53,352 downwards.
CCAGTTCGATCACCAAGATTATGAATGGCGTTTCTTTTTTTCAATCATCAAGGAATAGAAATGACAACACCATAAGTGACAGCTTTTTTAAAGCTGCATAGTTCCCATCAAATATTTTATTTGATTCTTGATCAAATTTAAAATGTAAAAGATCATCATCTTCGTTTATATAACTTCCTCCTCCATTCTCTCATGCAAACCACCTTATCCCCATTTTTAGTAAACACAGCAAATAAAACCTTGGAGATCAACATCGCTTAGTAAAGAAAGACTATGTCATCGGATAATTCTATAAACAATTATCCTTCCCACGAAAGCGACGACGACTCAATGGACGAAAACTCCCTGAGCTCTGATCCCGATGTCTATTTCCGGAACGTTAGGCTCGACTATTTTGTGGTGAATCCATTGGCAATGTTGACGCATCACGCCAAGTTCAAGGCCCTCTTCACAACAACGCCCAAGCACACTACATTGAAGGCTTCCTCAAATACTTCTTCCACGAGCAGATACAAATCGGTACGCGCCATATAGGCCTGTCATCGATTGGTGGCAATGAGAAAGGTACGTATCTCTACGGTCTTTTACTGCTAGCACGGGGTTACTATCCAAAAGGTAAAAAGTACTTGGATCAACTCAACTGGAAGTTAGATATAGAAACCTCTGATCATTGCTGGACCGTCATCAAGAACTCGCTAACCGATATCCCCCGCATTATGAAGCATGAGTACTACGTTAATATGATCAACATTAGGCCTGAAGGAAATTGCGATCCGGATAACATGGTCAAACTATGCAAGAAGTGTTATTATTACAAAAGGCTCAAACAATTTGTCCACTTTGCCAGAAATAAAGATTAACTGAGGGAGAAGAGTTGTCTAATCCGTATTATCTATGTTGTAAGATGTTTCATGTTGTAGTTGATATGTGGGTATTTTTATGTTGTCGTTCCTTCGAAGTATGTGTAATGAAGTTCATGTTTTCTATGTCATCTTATCAATGGAAAGGTTGCGCCTTTGTTATCTTTAATTAGATTTGGTTCAAAACTATTGTTTGGAGAATCACCTAATGGATAATCATGTTATTATCAGTTTTAAACACTATTGCCATAAATCTTATTGTTGAATCGGTTTTTGGAATAAAACCAGTTTATTTTTGGTTAAAATTTTTGTCATTGTATAAAATAAGTTATCCACATGCAAGGTCAGAGATCAGTTTTGATTATGATAATCAATTCCTTAAAATAAAATAAAAAGTATTATATATTTTTCTTTTTGTCATAATGTTTGTTTAAACAATTTTTGTTTAGGTATGAGAACCTTTGTTACTTTGTATTGAAATGCTGAAAGGATTAAATCAAATAAGATTTGAAAAATTGAAGAAAAAATATTAGTGTTTTAAAGTTAAAGAAATTTTCGGTAAAGTTCTTTTAGCTAATAATCAATAAACAACAATCCAAAAATAACACATAAAAGTATATCCGTAATTATATAACTTGCAATAAAAAATATAAAAAATGAAAGAGAAAACAAAAAGTGCCATATTCTTAAAATTAAACATAAAAGAAATAAGGAAATCTATATGCATATAAATTGAGTAATAACCAAGAAAGTACTATTATCCTAACTTGGATTTCATGTTATACGAATTCAAGACTGTGCTAATGTCGAAACAATGTGATTTCATTTCCCAATTTATAAATTAATGTTATAAAAAAATGTATACTAGAAGAAAAAAGCATCCATATTTTTGTGTTATTTTTTTAAAAAGGGGTCGAGATTTAATATTATGTATTTTATATAAGCTGATAACATATGATACATGTTGTTTGAACTTTCATAAATGCTAGAAATAATATAGTAAATTGTTTGTTGATACTCATATAAATATTATTTTTAGTTTAATATTATAATTCTTATTAATAGTTATTTTTTATTTAAATAATTGCAATAGAAATTTTACTATGATAAGTTTGTAATTCTCTGAAATAAAATTATTTTTATTATAATACAATTACATATTTTATGGATATTAAGATTTCTCTCATTTTGTTTTAATGCTTTTGTTTTCTTAAAAAAAGAAAAAAACGTATTATAAAAACCCAAATTATTTATATACAAATTGGGCTTTTGTTTTGTAAACCCAACTTAAATTTATAAAATAGGTCCATTTATTTAAGTCTTATTTATTTGCTATGTGACCTAAAAGAAAAATACATCTGCAACCCATTTTCCGAGCCAAAAACCCTACACTTCTATCCTCTGATTCTAATCGAAGATAGAATTGCAATAGATCTGATATACAAATCAACGCGTTTCATCCAAAAAAATAAAAGACTTCATTATCGGAGAAAAAACTGAGTAACGCGGGTTTTCATTTTACATTCTGAAGAGTCGATTCTCTTTATCTTGTCATCTGCAAAAATTCTTCAGCCACCATATCAACGCAATGTAAAGCGGTGCTTCGCTCCTGCTATCTCAATCACTCAGAAATCGGTGACCGCCTCTTCCACGATCGATTCGACTTTGGTGGAGTCATCGAACAATCTCACACCGAACATGGATCTGTCGCAGATAACGGCTTCGTTAATGATACCTCATTCATCAACTGACTCGTCGATTCCGACAAAGCTAACCTTCAATTTTGTCCGCACTAAATCATCTCAGATTTACGGGACAGAGGTTAGTTTCCTATTTTTGTTTCTAGTGCTTGATCAATTAATTTAGTCTAGTAGCAGTATCTTTAGTTTATTGAGGTTAGTGTTTCATATTCTTCTGGTTTTAGTAACGATTAAGTAGTATACGTCTTTAGTAGTTCTTGAATAAGATAAAAAATTGTGATGCTGAGTGATGGTTATATATACGAAAACATAGAAGTAAGCTAGATAGAGTAATCTACTGTGAATAAAAAACTCAATTCCATTATAATAAGGATGCATATCTCATTCTTCCGAAAACAAAGAATGGTCTAAATATAAATAGGTATTGTAAAAAACAACTTGAAACAACCAATATAGGAAAAATTTGAGACTTCAGAAATCGATGCTTGGGATCCTGCAATTACATAAGTTAAACATATTAGGACTAACCATTTTTTTCTTATATATACTACACATATTAACTAAACAATATAATATATTCTGCTTACTGCGATTTGAAGAACTGAATCTCTGGGATGTCAGTATCAAACAACATTTCAGAAACACCTTCCATGTTTGTAACACACGTGAGACCACCTATATAAAGTAATATATGTGATAAGTAGAGAAACCAGAACTTCTGAATAGAAAAAAGTCCAAATAAATATAGATTACATGCTTCCCACTCAATTCTCCATAACCTTAAAACACATACTACAACATCTGCAGTATTAGAACGCCAGTATGAGTTTAAACTATGGGCTAGAGCTCCATAAGCAACACACCTGATATGATTGTACCTGTTACATTTAGGTAAAAAATTTGCATCAATATAACTTGTACACACATGGTCGTAATAAACTTTTAACAGATTTGACATCTGAAAAGTTCAAACCCGAGATCTATTAAGGAGAACTCCAACGAATATAAAATAGGATGGTAAATGTTGGCATGTTGATATGTCTTAGTAGCTATAAGATCTCCTACACGGATCAATGCTCCACATAGATCTACATGAGAGAAAATTATATGAGTTGTCAAGGGCATTAGGTGACAATCTAAGAAAAGGTTAAACATAGTTAACTTACCCAGACAGTACATTGGATGATATAAACCCCGCTTGATATCACGAAAGTTTGCACAGCATAGAAATGTAGAACCGTTCACTGGTTCAATCTTTCTAAACAAAGTCGAATCATTGAAAATGATCTTGTACTTGTGTTTTGTGGTTCGATACATCTCAATAAAATGCCTTATCTCGAAATTGAGTATCTCAAACCAGTCACCTTCTTTCAGCTCAATCTCGTTAGGCAGACAGAAAGCATAGCTTAAGCTTCCTTCGATTGTTATTCCCTGTTTAAAACATCAATTAAGTAGAGGATCAGATTTTGGTATAAAGGTTATATGTAAGCGATTGAATAAAATATAAGATAACTTACGTTCGCATCTCCTAGTAGCATGACTGACTGATGATCTCTACCAAATCTGGTAATCCATTTCCTGATTATCTTAACACGAATTGCAGGGAACTGGATCTTATGATTCAACTCACTCAAAGAGATGAAGTTCACCATCACGAAAACAGTTAAGACTTTCTTATATTATGTGAGATTTTTGCTTAGTTAGTTTGCTTAGTATAAAGTGCATATATATAGGTTTCGTCTGAACCCTAAAAGAGATTTAGAAAGAGATATAAGGAAAAAATATCTTTAGGATTGAAATCGGAAGTTTAAATATGTAATTCATTAATGAAGATGTTTGAAATTTATGTTATATGTCAAGTTCTTAATTCATAGATTTACTTTCTCCGTATATCAATATTACCTTCCTTCACTAAAGTAATGGTTTGCTAATCAGGAAATAATTGAGGAACACTTCTAATATAGACGATTGAGGAGATATGTATTGGTTCTAAGAAGGATATCCCAAGATTTTGTAGCACGATAACGAACTATGTCGGAGGTAAGTTTGAGATTATTTTGCTTGACCGAAAAGTCTGACTTTTATTATAGTTAATCAAAACTAAACTTAAGTAAATAACCTAAAATGAAACCGTTTAATAGGATTTACAAATTGAGGCACAATAAACAAAACTGTAGTTTTCACTAACCTTTTATACTTAACATTTATCTTCGACTGATGATCAGGTTGGAATGCGGATTGCAGTTGTTATAAGGTGTCTCATGCGTTAAAATACTTGGCATTAACTCATGGCAAAGGTTAGTCTAAGCACAATTTTATTTCGGTTTTGAACAAAATAGTAAGACAAATTAGGTCTGTTTCTGCTATATGTCGTGAATATTAAATAGGTTTTATTAGTTTATTAAAATGTTTTATTTTTCTGCGGGAAATTAAAATTCAAACAACTCTACCCATGTGTCTAGATAGAAAATCATTATAATATAGGAATATAACTCTGGAAATTTTAGATAACATACTTGTAAAATAACAAAATAATAATAATATGAAATATAAGGAAAAAAATGTGAAAGTAAAAGTTGACATAGAACTCCAGTAATTTTTTTTATTAATCTTTGAATTAGCTTCCTTTAAAATCATTCTCGATAGAATGGAAGCCTGAAATATATAAGAAAAGAGTTAACATTAGCAATGATAATTTCACAAAAATTTCTCTAATAGGTCATGAAGCCAATTATATGAAACTTACGTTGATTTGAAGTACTGTATTTCAGCAATACCAGAATCAAATAAAATATCCAAACATCCTTCGAAGTTTGTTAGATGGCTTAAGCGACCTACAATAAACAACAATTCAACTAAAAGGTTAATTATCTAATACTACTATTGTTCCAATAATAGTGTAGATTTCGAAAACATACCCTCACCCCACTCAATTCGCCATAATTTCAAAACACAAACAACAATCTTTGCAGTTGATGAAAACCAGTTTTCAAATAATTTCTCCGCTACAGTTCCATAGGCAACACAGTTGATTTCAGCAAAACTGAATAGAAAAAAATATATTAAATGTTATCCAATGGGAACTGTTGTAAACATAAAACGTTAAAAGAACATCACTTACTCAAAATTCATGATAGCAAACTTAATACGGCTGTGACGTCCATCATTAATAATAAGGTCGGGATGCACTTTAATATCATCTTCGATTGGACCAACATGAACCAAAGCTCCACATACGTCTTCGTCGTATAGGTAACACATATGAACATTATTAGATTTTGATATAACGGAAATATTAGGAAAAATTAAAATAAATGAACCTTAAAAAAATTAAAATTTGTAATCAAATGTTCACATACCAATACAGAACTTGGTATGCGATAGACCACGGAGGATGGTTTTGTAATTACCACAGCAAAGAAATGTAAACTCTGTGATAGGACGAATGTTGGTAAACACTGTTTTTCAGTGAGGATGATTTTGTATTTGTTCTTTGTTGGGCGTATTAGTCCAGCAGCATAAGTTAGTTCAAAATCACAGATTTCAAACCAATCACCTTCCTTAAGATTTACACCAAACGGTAATTTGACATCACATGGCAAAGTAGCTTCCATAGTTATACCCTATTATAACAGAATATAGGATATCTTCATAACCAATATATGAGAAATAATTTCTTTTATCCAAAAAAACAGAGTACTCACTTTTTCATCTCCAATAACGAACCGTGTACTTAGACAAATTTTCCCAATGGTTGACTTCCATGTTCTCACTATCTTTACAGCAATTGAGGGTTGATGTTTCCTTGGCACCAAGTCAGACAAACATTTGTAGGGCGACATCCTTAAGTAAAGGTACGATTTGTTTCTTTCTATTGATATTTATTCTACCAGAAAAAGCAATAGAATTTCGTAGCGGTTATATATTACCGAAGATACCATATATTGATATAATTTACTTGGACGACAAACGCTACTACCATACATTGATATATATTATTTCGTAAAAAGATCTATTGAATTTGTATGATCAATTGATTATAGCAACACAATATATTATTAATTATGTTAGTTATTACATAAAGTCTACTGATATTATCTATACTATTAAAAGTAGATACATATATAATATTTGCAATAAATGTAACATTATGGAGATGCATAATTTACATTTCACTGATATGTATTATTTACATGCATCGATATAGATTTATATTTTTTTAAATGATAACTAATTATCCGTACCTTTTTTTCGTCGAGGAAATACTACAAAATATTAAAATTTGGGATACCAGCTAATGAAGAAGCCTCGGGAAAGTCTCTAAACAATACCACGCTAGCTGCGATCTACCACGCTAGATGAGCTCCCTCACGAGATAAGGTTAGTCCAACTTAATCAACCCATTGAATAAAAATGATGCAGTAGATAAGCATTGGCGAAATATTTATGAATTTAAAAACAGCATATAACGAAGTATATAAAAAGTTATTATCTTCTCGCAAACACTGATTGACCTGAATAAACAAATTTGGTTTCTAGGAAACAGTGGGTAAAAATTGCTTGTTTCTTCAGCTTTTAGAATAAGTTGTTTGCTTGAAAATGGTGGAGTATTATATGTTCTGCACTGTCCTGCAGAAGATTTAATTTGATTGTTAAAGTATACAGATCATAATCTATCTACTAACAGATAATTAATTTTTCACTTCTCCGAATGATTTTATATAGCTTTAGATATATATTTTATATTATATAGTAGTATATATAAATGCGTATGCACTTACAGTTATTAGCTCATCATAGCTTCTTTCCACAAACAACTTCTAAAATCACAGCATAAGCCTGTTAAAAACAAACAATGCAAAAGTAAATATGCTATTAGGCGAGTAAGACATTTTATAAAGCCTGGCAATATTATTTCTAATAACATAAATGATAACGTCTATTTACTTATCATTTCTTCTCTTCGAATAGAGTGTCAAATATTTCCTTATAAACCACATTCATCGTTGAAGTCTCTGGTTTCCCTTCCTTGTTAGTAATAAGAATCTTCAATCCATTCCTTGATTTCACTCTTGAAACAGCCACATATAATTGTCCATGCGAAAAAACAGGTCTAGGAAGATACAAACCCACCTTTGCTAGTGTTTGCCCTTGACTTTTATTTATCGTCATGGCAAAAGCAACTTTCAATGGATATTGCCTACGCCTCATCTTGAAAGGTAGCTTATCGTCTGTTGGTGTGATTAGCATACGATGTAAGAACACCCTTTCACCAACGCGTTTTCCTGTGATAACCTTGGCTTCAACAATGTGATTAGCCAGTTGCGTAATTTGCAATCTCGTCCCGTTGCACAAACCTTCATTGGTATCAAGATTTCCTATCAGCATCACTGGTGTACCCACCCTCAGCCGTATACAATGATTAGGTAACCCTGATGCTTTGATACTATTTAGTAATTCTGGCGTGAAGACTGAATCATCTTTTTTTGATTTTGTATCAGCTGGGTCTATACTATCTGAGCTTAAATAAACTTTTTCCTCACCTACAGAACATATAATCAAATAAATATAAAGGCAGCATAATCTGGTCGATTGATTTGAACAATAACCTTTAACAAATATATTGCGAAATAATACCTGTTAAGTGATCGAGCATGTAGTTGTTTATCATGTCAACATCTTCATTAGTTGGACACAATATAGCTCTTTCTTGGAAAAAAATTGGATCCTTTGAATCTTTGAAGGTGTTACCATAAACTTCAGAAACAATAGATTCAATAGGATCATTGCACTGAGTTATTAATAAATCCTTCGGTATCTCGATCATTGTTTCACCAAAATTAGGCTCATTAATTTTGCCATCTCCCAAATCAAGGATCCATTTCGAGAATTCTCTAATCTCCTCTACTTCACGATTATTTGCCTCAGAATAAAGCCTCATATTTTTCGTAAGCTCCAAAACTTTGCAATACTTCCACAAATAGGATGCGTTAAGAGCTGCCATTACTACATCAGCTCGGTTCCCCCTTGGAATAACATGCAAGATTTGCCTAAAATCACCACCAAAGACAACTACTTTCCCACCAAATGGTCTGTCGTCAGTAGTCTTCATAATATCGCATAGACTACGATCTAGAGACTCGAAACAATGCTTACTCATCATTGGTGCTTCGTCCCAAATGATAAGAAAAGCTTTAGATATTAATTCAGCTTGATCACTCCCTGGTTGTATCTTGCAAGTAGAGAATTCATCAGGATTGATGGGGATGCTAAACCGAGAATGAGCCGTCCTTCCACCAGGAAGGAAGCGGCAATTCCGCTGGATGCAACATTAAGTACAACTTCATCTCTTGACCGGATAGCAGCAGACAGAATATTCCACAAGAAGGTTTTCCCTGTCCCACCAAAACCATATACAAAATAAACTCCACCTGATGAACTATCGACAGACGCTATTATCTGATCATACACAGTCCGCTGCTCATCTGTCAACTGTCCAAACCATTCTGCGTGTCTTTCCCGCAAATCATCTCTTGGATAATTCAACTCATCTTGTAAAAGCTGATTCGCTGATATTGATTGATCGTTATCAATAGGCTGTGGCATTGACTTCCATTTCTCCAAACTACTATTCTTACTCCTTAAGATATTGTCAATCAGTAATAACGTACAATTCAGCACTTGTTCTTCATTCAAAATTAAATCTACACGATTTAAACAACATTAATAAATAGAAAATAATTTCATATAAATACTGAAGTATAAAAATTTTGTTTATTATTACTTACTTGGATTTCCTCGCTTTTTTCGTTCAATAAACAAAATATCTTCTGATAGTAGGTCTTTGGTTGCTTCCCAAACTTTATTTGGCGAAGATAGACTTTCTGATAACAACATCTGAACAAAAAACTTGCGGACATAAGTACCTGTTGCCCAAAAGCTACATTCTTTTAATCCTTCAATATACTCTTTGTCTTCGTCTAACAAACCGAGTTTATAACAGGCATCTTCGAAACTCGGTTGAATGACTCCATCAACGGTCTTGATATCTGCATAAGATCGTGGCCCTTTGATCTTGTTAATCAAAACCCTCAAAAAATATAATTCGCCACTACTTGGAGAAACATGCTGCAGCCTCCCAATTGCAAATCTTTTTTTCCGTTTTTTCCAAATTTGGTTCTTTGAATCATATAGGAATTTCGTGGGCATTTCGGCATACGTCAATAATCGGGCTTCAGGATATTCTTCATTACAAACAAACCAAGCTAAGAACATGGTCTTTGAAACACTCATGCGAGCCATAACAGTTTCAACCGTATCACCTTCCCGATAAATAACAGGTTGCTCTCCTTCGAGATGGAACGTCAGTTTCTCAACTGGTGTCGTTCGAAAATGAGTTGGAAATGCTAAAATCCTCCAAGTTGACTCGCACGCAGAGATGTATCTAATGAGAAAAAAGATCACATATATGAGACTTGGCTACAACTGATAAAAACAAAGGTTCACAAATTCAAACAATTAGATAATGAAAATAATACCTGGTATCAAAGTATTTTTTAATCTCGTCAACTTCTGGTTCTTCGGCTCCTCCCGTTGTGTTCACGCCTAAATCTCCTCTCCCATTGTCTACAGTCACTGCTGGATTGCCAGGGTTCTCGATCGTCTCTGATGTATTGGACTCCTTATTAGTCTTCTTAGTTATTGTTGCTGTAACGCAGTCTTGCCCTTTGTGGATATACTTAAATAAGTATTTAATAGATCGGGCTTGATTACACCACTCAACATTGATATGTGCATTATAACCCAGAAGAAGTCTCTTGTTATACGGAACCACAAACTGGTTATCCAACTCTATTCCTTTTTTCTCTACTGTAGAACCTCCTTCTCTTCTACGGTAAATAGGATATCCTTGTGAATCAACTGTAGTTTTAGCAACTATCTTCCTAGGAAAAAAATTTGTGCAACGCCCATCTTGCATACAAGGAGAAGCCTTATGGACAACACCACATGGACCATGAATCATTGTGTCCCTTATAACATCGTATAGTCTAGGTTCTTTAATTTTATCAGGAATTTCAGCTGATATTACCCGATCAATATCATCTGCATTTGGATATTTGGCTGAAGGATCAATGAATAGCAAAATATGTGCATGGGGAAGACCTCTTTTTTGAAACTCTATAGTGTACACAGCTACAAAATATAAATACGATATTAGCATTTCTGTAATTTAAGGGGATTAAATAACGATAAAACTTCTTACCAGAAACAGTCTTCCCGAGATGATGTTTCTTCGTTAGATCATCCATCAAACTATCAAGCTTTACTTTGAATAGCCTGCAACACAATTCTGGTCTATCCTCGGATCTCAGATTGTATTTCTGAAAATATCTCGTCAGTTCTGGCCACTTTGGATTACATGTAAATGTAATAAAAAAATCTGGAAAACTAAAATATTTGCATATAGTCATGCAATCCAAATACATCTGATGCATATATCTTGAACCTCCAGTGAAAGATGATGGTATGATTACTTGATTTCCCTCTATAGGGAGCGAAGAGTAACCATTGTTTGAAGCAGACACAAACTTACTGAAACTCAACGTCCTTAGATTTGACTGATTCTTTCGGATATAGCGCAGACGGTGACTTTCAATCATTGTATAAGAGTCAACCAGAAACTGCTGAAGTAAACGCCTTGAAAGAAGTAGTACCTGGGATCCAACCTTACGAATTTGTATTCGATATGCAAAATATTCTCTCATGCTGATATTTGGTTTCTTTCTTTTGTTGATTCCGGTAAAACCATTTTTGATACCTAAACGAAAACCATCCTCTCCATAAGGAAAAATAAGAGGATATTGAAGTGGTAGGTAGCAAGGATGCAACTCATTGATCCTTTTTAACTTTCCTGAGTTTTTTTCCAAAATAATATCCCTTTTATCCATATTTAGAGTAAAATCACCAACTACCAATGCTGCGACTTCAGACGAAGATGGGAGATTGAAAACTCGCCCATCTTTTTCCCGAGTGTTGATTAAGACCAGAGACAATTCTTCACTTTCATCTGCATTGTTGAATCTGTCCATATTATTTCTGAATGTCTGAACATGTACATTGCACTCCCTTAGCATTTCCATAATTGACTGAACCAAATCGTCTCTTATTTTGCTTCTCTCAGAATTTCCACTGTACATATAAAAAAAAAGACTAAGAACTCCAAACCATCATCACGATTTAAAAAAATAAGGAAATTCAATTTACATTATAACATCTATACCTTAATGCAGATATCCTATTCTGAACCTCGTTCTCAGTATCATGTATATACAACTGACAGAATTTCGCTGCTTCTTGAGGCTTTGGTTTCACAATCCCAATCAAATGATAATTTTCTCCGTGTAGTTTAAAAACCTTGGGACCTTGCCCTTGGTTGATTGAATTATCAATCTTTCCTCCCAGTGAAGTAAATGAGAACATCATATTTATAGCTCGAATATTTTCACGAAAATGCTTACTGATATCATCATTGTTGGTCAGAAGGCTTTGAAGTAATGCCGGAGGTTCCTTCAGAATTGGAAGTTTGATTTTTCCTTGCAAACAACACATAGAGAAAGTGGGCCTTCTTGATTTTCTATTTTTACTGATCCGCTCATTATACCAAAATAGTGCTCCACATTTAGGACATTCGTTATCTATATCTCCGTCGTCTTTATAGCCTGTCAAAGAAAATAATTAGAATATTATAACCTAAGTTTCTATATTCCTTACGATGATTTATATAATAATGGAATTATGGAATAGACATTCTTCTACAGGAGAAACTGTTGCAGCAGATGTTCCCTTTTCACTTGTCTGATTTGAATCTTCAAAATTGTTTCGAAGATGTCTAGATATTCCTTTATTGTACGCCGCTGGTCGCTCCTTCAATCTATTCAATTCAGTTTCTTCGTCCGTGTCAGTATCAGAATAGTTATGATATAGATTTTCAGTGTTGTGTGTGTCTTCCTCCCACAAATCATCACAGCTCTCTGTCAAAAACCACAATTAAATAATTTTTAAAATCACAAGCCATACGAAAGGAAGTAAGTATGTTCCATACAGCCATTGTAATAATGAAATCACTGGTCTATTTCCTTTCAATAACATTGCACTCACCTTATGAATCTGACTCAATTGATGAGTGAATAGCATTGCTGGTACAATGGATTTGACTATTATTATCTGTTGGATATCCACTCGTAGTTTGAACTCTATTAGGTTGTCCTTCCGTGCAAGTACTCTTTGTAATCAGTGATTGAAGTAAGCCCGTGAATGATGTTGACTCAGGCTCATCAACTGTTTGATTTACCGGTGGACTACAATAAAATAGTCGTTGTAATTGTTCCCCTCTCGAATGCGAATCCAAAGAGTCCACAGTCGACACACAACTAACATGATTGTCATATTTCCTCTTTTTAGCTGACTTAGGGGCATTACCTCACTTGTGATAGGCATATCTAGGACATGAATAAAAATAAAAAACATAATATCAATAGTTAGTGTAAAATGAGAATATACCAATAATGATAAGTATAGTATATGAACTCATACTTATTATTCTTACCTTCCTGATGCGGTGATCCCATTGATTGAAGCAAATTTGTGAACGATATTGGGTTTGGTAGATAGGATGAGTTATTTTGTGTTGAACTGACGAAGGATTCGGCTTGTTCTCTGTTCTGAGAAACTCCTTCAGAATTTTCAGTTTCGATCGAATTCCTTTTCTTCCGCAAAATGCTCATCCTTTGACTTCTAGCATCCTTGAGACAACTATTGCGTATATTTGTTAGGTCACCCAATATCATACAATTGGAGAGTGTTTGTTGACTATAATTAGTCAAATCCACCCTGTCGTCTTGTTGCACTTGCCCCATGTTTGAACCTGAGTTAAAAGTCATAACGTCCAGAATGGAGTCCTCCAAATTTCTGTCCCCATTATCTTCATAGTACAAATTTATCGAAAAACGTTAAAATTTAACTTGTAATTCTGGTAAAGGATTAGAGTTGCATGCATATACCTTGTTTTACACGTTTGGGGGGACGATTATCTTCTATGTTTTCCTTTCCAGCCTTATGTTTCTTTCGATTCATGATAGCGTTATCAAGCTTCAAATCTCCTAAGCTCGTTTGTGTTATATTACCTACGATACTGATGAACGTATTGCTTATTTATATGTTACCATATTGTACAGATTAGACTTTCTATAACTCAATCTAAATTTACAAAGACCTGTAATTATAAATGAAAAATTAATTACATTTTAGATTCAAGCATATTCACATTTTAGGGACTCCCTCCGTTAATCTATTCACTTTTTGATGGAACAGTTTTGGCGGGAGTAAGAAAATTTTGGGCGTAAATGTGATTAAAGATTCCTCTGCAAAACGACGATCGGTCTAACATCTCTGAAGATCAATGTCTGCAGGTATGTTTTCGTATCTAACCTTAACTGTTAGAAGGCAATATTTATATCTAAGTTAGGATTGGAACTGAGTCTGCTAGGTAGGAAATAGACCCGGATGTTTATTTGTCAATTGAAGACTCAACCTATAAAACTCCTCACATCGAATATAAGAAGTCATCACACGAATATTATGATTAAAAAATACAACAAAACTACCATTGGAAACAATATGAATACATCAAAAGGTTGTTAAACAAAAACGTGATGTCATGTTTATGACATGACCACATTTCTGTTGATAAGATAACATAACTCATTTTCGGAAACCAATAAGGTTATTGTTCTTAAATATGTTAAATAATTAAAACTTTAAATAAATTCAAAATAACCATGCAAAACATTAAAGAAATATTGTGTAACAAAACATTAGTTAAATAAAAGCCTCTTAAAAACTTAATTTATCATAGCTTCAGCAACTTCATTTATTTTCCTCCTTCTTGATCCTCAGCAAAGGTGCAACTTTTGTCTCACTTATCTCATCAAAGTCTGAAAACAAATCCTTAATCGGGAGTCCAGCCCGTTTAGCTGGAGTTAGAAAAGTAGATATCTTTGAGTTTGAGAAACTACCCGTTTCCATCGTTCCACCCTGTTTCAACAACATTAATAGAGGTAAGAATACAAATAAGAAACCAATTATATTCACTAAAATTTTAAGTATAAAAAATACCACGGGCAGTGGTGAAACGGTTATACACGAAGGGCTGACAATTTGTTGATTTCCCTGACATAAGAAAAAAAAACAGATTAGCTAAATAATAGTCTATGTGAATACACTAACAAAAATTCGATTGTAATGAGTAAGCTATCATACCGTAGGATAATAGCTAACATGAAACTCATTTATCATGTCTGCTTGTGTTATAATGTTCAGAACCCTGAATGTCTCGTGCTTGTAGAGATATTTATCTCGCTCGATAACGATCTTAAACAGATACGTCTTACCAACCAAATCAGTCAAAGCTTTAGGTAAATTACCAGGATCCTGAATCTAAAATATGGTGATTGTCAAAACATATAATACAAAATAAACGACATTTAGGAAATTAAAATGATATGATCCCAAAGAAATATAGTAATTTTCAATTAGAGGATACATACCTCTGATGTAACTTTACCAGTTAACTCAACGCACGGTACATGGAGCAACTGGAATGCAAGACTGTCAATTAGATGTAGTTTGATGTCGCTTGTGTTATCAAGTACAACCAAATGTAAATTGAACCTACATTCAAAAAATTTATTGTGCTCCAATTATAGATACAAACTTGTGATTACTATATTATAGGAAAGATAATAATAATGCTATAAGATTAATACCTTGGCAAAAGTTTAGGATTCACAACCTTACACCGAGTACAGTAGTATCTGTACCCCCCATCGAGTATGGTTATGACAGCATCATCAGTGTCATTTGGTACAGTCAACACTTTCGTTGCGCAGACTCGACAACCCAAACAGTACCATCCCATGTCGGTATCAATTGCAGCTATTGTACACATAACAATACATATCTCCACCTATATAAATTCATTTGAAAAGAATATAATTATAAATAACTAAGAGAAATCCCCTATATAAATAAAATGGTTTAGAGGGCAAACATTTCTGGTCTGTAAAATCTCCGAGATAGTTTTCCGTGGAGTATGAATAAAAAAATCCTCCTTCTCTGAGATCATAGAAACAATGGAGAGAGCTTTTGGCTCGACAACAGCCAACGATAAAGAATCTTTAGGCAACCTAAACAAATATTAACAGAATACTACATGAATTGTTTGTTCAAATCATAATGAATTTGACTATATTAGAAATACGTACACTGCCTGGAACGCTGCAACTTCATGCATTTCGGGGTTGAAGGCTAGATGAGATACCTTATACGCATTTGATATACTTCGATCATCTATTCAACATTAGTTAACGGGAATAGTGAAATAAAAATATAATGCCAATAGATACGCCGAATTGAAGATTATAAAATGTAATATACCTTTAAAGACTCTGATCTTGCCAAATCGTAAAACACATATAACAGAATGCTCACTACGAAGTTGAATTGCATCAATAACCTCCTTGGCACTTTGTCCCCAGACAACACATGAAAGCCTAATATCTCTAGATGACATAAAAACAAAGTGTCAACAAATCATTGCAAAATTAAGTCCGCGAATGGAAAAACAAAAGCAAAATTGGTTAAAGAATTATAATATCTGCAGATATTTCTTTAAGTATAACTTACTCTTCATTCTGCAGCACACATGAAATCTTTTCAGTGTCTTTTCCATTCACGGCAACAATTTCAAGAGGACTAACCTCAACAATCTCACCGATAACATCTACATATATGCAACATATCACACAAACACAGTATATATGTTACCCTAAAATACTACATGAATTGATTTTTCAGTGTTCTATAGAGATAACGAAAACTCACCAACCAGAAAGGCTGTATTGAGATTACCATCCAGTATTTCACGAAAATGTACTGGCTGGAAACCAGTCAATGCTAGAGGTAAATCTCCGCAAAAGCGAACACGAGTCAAAGGTAAAAAATGAATCCTATAGGCGTGTTTGGTGGTTCGATAAGATCCACATGAATGGGCAACTTCAAAATTAATCAAAATTTGCGAGCAACCTTCGTATAGAATCTCTTCAAAATGAGACAACAAATCATGCTTAACAGAAGCATGTATCTTATCACCCTGTACATTATGAGCAAAAAAATTAATAAGAATAAATCCAAAGCTCATTCCTTACATAATACTTACAGAAAATAGATATTCAAACAATATTACACTACTTACACTCGAATCAACTAAAACCATCTCAATGCTCTCTCCAGCCCGAGCAGAGCATTGTCTCCACATGCGAATTATCTTCACACTACAAGAAAACAACACTTTGGCGAGGGAAATTAACGAGGAAATATGATCCTCGTAATTTTACGACGAGTTTACGAGGAATTTACAAAGAAAGAACAAAACGTCGTTATTTCCTCGTAAAGTAACGAAGAAAACATTTCGTTGTAAAACCATCGTAACATTACGTGGTTTTAACGAGGAAATACACTTTCCTCGTAAACACCACGTAAACCTTGCATCATCTTTACGAGGAAATGAGAAAATATACTTTCCTCGTAAAACCCACGTAAATTCGCGTCTTCTTTACGAGGAAATACTTTACGTGAACTTAAGAGGAATTTTAAAACACGTTTTTTTTGGCTACCTACCTATTCCTCGCAAAACTTCAACTACCAGATTCGAAAATTTTCTATAAATATGGAAGTTTCAACATCATTTTAAACACACCAACAAGAACAAAAAAAAAAAGTGAAAAGAAAAAAATGTCAGGCTCCGGGAATGTCTACGAGTTGCGGAGCTGGATGTATATGCATAGAGATGCTAACGGGAGAGTGACGAAAGAATACATTGCGAGACTGGAGACATTTATGCATCAAGCAGATTCCACACCGCTCGCCCTAGAAAGCCGGTAAGATGTTCTGTCCATGTCGAAATGCAACAATTCGAAATTGACCAAATCGTGAAAATGTTTGGAAGCATTTAATAAATAGAGGCTTTCACGCCAAATTACTATATCTGGTTTTTCAACATGAGAAGGTTATAAATAATTATGAAGAAAATGGAAGCTGTGGGAACCGAAATTCGCACTGTCGATTTTAGTTAAGTTAAAACGTAGGAAAACTAAGTTGACCTAGTTTCCCCCGAGGATCCCGGCTATCTGCTGGCCACGCACGACAAAGTTAATACGAGTCTAGTTTGGGAATAAATGCGTAAAATAAAGAAGCAAAAAAAGAAATAATCTTATTTCCGAATCTGCGGAGAGCGTTGGACAACAGGTCGAGATCTCGGCCACAAGAGCTGTCGATCGTCGCTAGTCTCAAAACCTAGATCTAACCTAGTTGAGTCGCAGCTCGCTAAAAAAGGAAATAAGCGCCTAAGTTCTAAGTTGCTCTGGGGTGGTTTCTTTCTTCTGATTTCGAATCCCCCTTCCTCTGCTCCTAGCTTTGCTTATATACTCCCATATGACGGTCTATCCTGATGGGCTGAGTCTGCCGCGGGCTGGACTTTTTCCATTTTCGTCGGCTTTCGCGTTTATCGGGAAAGTTGACATTTATTTTTTCGGAAAGTTGACATTTATCTTTTCGGAAGTTTAACATTTATCTTGTTATGCGAAGATAATTGTAAACCGTCATATCTATCCCTTTTAGAAAATCGTAAACGGGCTGTTCGATCGGGTTTGGTCCCTTTCGGGCCGTCTTCCGTCTTCCGCTGTTTTCTACGATTTTCGTTGATAGAATGCTCCTACTTGGATGTCGAGTCTTTCGGAAGATCTTCGATCCATTGCTGAGGCACATGGTGTTTTAAGATAACCATCACCGTTTTATACGAAGTCTTCCTGTCCGTTGACGTCTTACGGGTTCTTTGGAATCTGGAGCAGGAAAAGGAGTTTTGTTTGCGGGATCTCGAAAGTCGCAAAACACGGATTTCTGGCGACCCGGAAGCCTAGAATTACGCACGAAAACTAGCCGTCCGACGACCCGAGCCAGCGCGGGCTAGCCGCCCGGCGACCACGGCCAGCACGGGCGCTAGCCGCCGCGGCCACGGCCAGCACGGGCTAGCCGCCCGGCGGCCACGGCCAGCACGGGCGCTAGCCGCCGGCCACACGGCCAGCACGGGGCTAGCCGCCCGGCGGCCACGGCCAGCACGGCGCTAGCCGGCGGCGGCCACGGCCAGCACGGGCGCTAGCCGCCGGCGGCCACGGCCAGCACGGGCGCTAGCCGCCGGCGGCCACGGCCAGCACGGGGCTAGCCGCCCGGCGACCACGGCCAGCACGGGCGCTAGCCGCCGCCGGCCACGCCAGCATGGGCTAGCCGCCCGGCGGACACGGCCAGCACGGGCGCTAGCCGCCGGCGGCCACGGCCAGCACGGGGCTAGCCGCCCGGCGGCCACGGCCATGTCCGGAGTCGGCTGCTCGTTTCCTTCGGTTTGTGCGTGTTTTTTGCGTTTTTAGTTTTCCGTAGGCTTTTTCCCTTGTGTAGAAAATGTTCTAGCAGTTGATTTCGAGATGATCAATCTCGAACTTAATATTTCCGCTAGTTTCTCGATTAACAATTAGTCTCTCGAGGTTACTCTAATATGTTTTTCCGAGACTTTCGGACATCGATTTCGTCTTGACCGATTTTGACCCCAACAGTTAGCCCCCCAGCTAGCTAGGAGCCGTAGAGTTCGTAGGTCCTAGCTTGCGGTATGGTTCGTGAGGAAAGTATGGAGACGAAATCGTGTCGAAGGTCGGGGTGAATAGTAAAATCTTTGCCTATAAAGACTTGTGAATCTTTTACCATTCTTACTTCACCCAAGAATCTCAAGTTAATCTCTCTCTTGCAAATTCTCTCTCTACTTTTAAGAAAAGAATGACTTCAAGATCAAAATCCTCGAGGAGGCAATCTCACTCGTCTTCGGATAGTTTTCATGCCGAGGAGAAGTTCCGAAGCCCGAGGTTTCAGAGATCAACAGGAATGCGTACTGCGACGCTGTCTTTGGTTCTGATGCTCCCCTTCCTGTGATCCCGATTCCCCGGCGACCTCTGAGGATGCGTAAGGAAATTGACTCGCCGAGCGAAGTATCCCCCGAATATCTCGGAATTCTTCGAGAGTTTATGAGGTTCCGAAGGGAGTCGTGTTTCGCATTCCCCGTGGGAATGAGAGTTCGGAGCATCCTCCGGAAGGTTACTTCACTTGTTACGAGGCGTTCTTGACGCAATGCCGACTGTGGTTCCCAATCCCTGGGGATCATTGTCCAGGCCCTCGACCGTTTCGGAATCGCAATCAGCCAGCTGAACGTGCCGGCTTTGGAGAGTTGGCTTGGCGTTGCGATTCTGAGTTATGAGTTAGGGATGGACCTTAGCCCTGCTGATTTCGAAGGGTTGTGGAACTCTAAGGCGACGAGCATCAACGGAGTATACTCCATGAAGGCGAGGACCAATTTTTCGGTAATCAATGGAGTTACCTCGCACGCCAAGGATCATGTTGATCGTTTCTTTTTTTGTGAGGATAGATGGAGAGTCTGTCGAGGAAGGCTTTCTCCATCTATTCCCGACGGACTGGTTGTACCACGAGGTAAGATTGTCGCATCCCCTTTCTTAGAATCCGAAAGGCGAGTACTGAACGTGTGCGTTTTTTTTTTTTTTTTTTTTTTTTAGAGAACAGGTGTCTCGCGCACGTTCCTTCCGATCTCTTGACCAAGAGGGATATTTTTAGGTCGAGGCCTTGTTCCTGGAACTCCTTCACTCTCGACCGGATTCGAGGGGCGGTCGCGCTTCACCGATCGCGAGGCGGTACGCGGCCCTGTGTCAATGATAGATCCTACGTTTTTGCCCCTTTAAGGCAGAGGCGGAGGCCTCGTAAGGACAAAGGGATCGCTTTTGAGACCTCGTCGGGAGATGGCGCACCGCCGAGATACGATCCTGGCTTTACCTCAGGGAATCAGGATGCTCCTCCCCCGGGTGACTTCTTTGATGAACTCCCTCCGTCGTTTTCCCGTGACGAGTCTTTGGACAACGAGGAGAGGGACAAGGTGACCGCGGAGGGTGCTCGCTTGGTCAACGAGGTTGTTTTGAAACTTGAGTAACTCCTCTTTTCTTTTTATTTGACCTGGCTTCTGCAGGCCGTGAGAGTTTGGAATGCATCGATCGATGGGAGTTTCCGCACTGCCCGGCTGGCCCGTTTCAAAGCGGAGGAAACGGAAAGGGAATTTGCTAAGTATCGGTTGGAGGTGGAGGAGCAAAATCGCCGGCAAGCCAAGGTCCAGGCTCGAGCCCTCGTTCGTGCGGAAAGGAGCGGACGGAGAAGAGCTGCCGCCGAGCTGAACCGAAGGGCCGAAATTTTTTCTACCGAGTTCGAAGCGTACAAAAGAGGCTCAGGACTTTGTAGGTGATTTTCGCGAGTGCCGTGGTTCGGTCGGTACTCTTAACAAGATGCAGCGCGAGGACTTCTCTCTTTCCGGCGAACTTGCCACGATGGATGGCTCGATGAGAATATGTGCCAACGCCGAATCCTTTGTTCCTCCGATCGAAGGGAGAATCCGAGAACTGTGGAATCCTATCCAAGTCTCGGAAGATACGGCGGATGTAGGCGAGGGTTCAAATGCAGGCGACGGGGGTGAAGAAGTCGACCAGCCCGACTCTTCGTTCGGAATATCTCTAACCGACTGTTATGCATTTGATTATAATTTGTGATAGGCCAAGTGTGGCCGTTTGTATGTATGTGTTGCGACCCTTAGGAGGTCGCGTGACTTTGTATTTTTTCGGGATCGGCCGTTGGTGGCTTTCGAATCCCTGTTATAAATGCTTTTTATAAACTATGCGTTTGATTTATACTTTCGTCAAGTGTAGAGGGTCTGAATACGTGTAGTCACTTCGCATTCAATCTCTTTTTTTGTCGCTAGGTCCGTAGGTCACTTTGTAGCGAACGTTAGGTTTGTAAGCGATAAGAGGCAAATTTTGGGATCTCGTATTCTGGATACTTATGCCTATGAGATGTCTTAGATACCAGCAAGGCCGGGTTTAGGGCAAGACCTAGGTCTACTTTCGGACTGAAGCTGTGCGATGACAAATCGGCTTTCGTTTTGCTTGTTTGCGATTTCGACCTGACTCGTACCGTTTTAGAATCTGCGAAGTGCTTATCGGCTTATATGATTCGTTTGGATACGAGTCGAGCTACTTCCTTTACGAAGAGCTAACCAAAATTTGGATTTTTTGTATAGCGCGCTATGATATCCTTGTTAAGAAGCCGGAATACTAATTTGATTGAGTGAAACGTTTCTATATTTTTCCGTCGGGGCCAATCGACGGAAATGAATTTTAGAGTCGCGGATGGACTGTTTGGTGGAGTTTTTAGAGTCGCGGATGGACTGTTTGGAGAGAAATGGAGAATCAAGACTTTTCGGGAACTAACGACGTCTCGCGTTCCTCAAAGATATGATTTTCGTTTTCCTTAATGTTTATGCGTTGAGTAAGCATTTGAATCAAAAAGAATTTATAATTTATAATGTAGATTACATGCGAAAAGTTTTTTGCGGGAGTACAAGGATGTTTGTCCCATCTTCCCCCCCCCCCTTTTTGGTGAGGGGGATAGCTGAACTCGTCGGGTTGCGACGAGCTGCCTACGTACCTCTTGCGAGGATCAAGCCATCTCGTAGTTCTGTTTCTGTCGCGGTTGCTACTACTCCACGATTTCCGGCGCCTTGACTGTTTCGGCTAAGTCGGCGGTCGCCTTGGGAGTTAGGTCATCCGTTTTCTCGGCGATGGACTCGAGGATTTTCCCGCTGTCCTGAGTCGTGGCCTGTTCGGACAATCCGAGTTGTTTTTTGCTGAGTTCTCGGAGATACTCAGGTTCTTCTTGGTTCGCTTCGGGTTAGCTACTGGGGCGTTCCGATTGCTGCGAAGTTTATGTTCGGCTAGGAAGCAGAGTCGCGACTGTTTTTGGCTTCCCCAGATTACCGCTGTTCCAGTTGGTGTTGGAAACTGACGCCGAGATGGTAAGTGGACGGGACTGCCTTCATGGCATTTATCCAAGGAGTTCCCATTATGGCGTTATAGATAGCCGGGTTATCCACTACCGCGAATTCGACGATCTTCGTGACTTCTTTAGCCATGACCGGGAGTCTGATTTTTCCGAGGGTCATGGACGTGACGCCCCGAGAATCCAGTTAATGGTCTTGGTTCTGGGATGACTTCTCCGAGGGGTATGTTCATCCTCTGCAGAGTGTCGCGGAACATGATATTGACCGTGCTCCTGTGTCGATGAGGATGCGGCCGACTTCGAGATCCTGAATCACCAAGTCGATGACCAGAGGATCGTAGTGGGGTTTATCGAGTCCGGTCGTATCCTGTTCCTCGAAGGTGATTGCGTGACTGGGAACGTCGTCCTCTGGACACCATCCGGGGCTTGTCTCGGCCTTCCGTCCGTAGGCTTTGATCGACGAAACGGAGTCCTGGTAAAAATGCGATCCTCCGATGACCATGTTGATCCTTTGGCGGTTGTTGTTGTTTCCTTCGCCGTCTTGTCTCCGTTCGCGTTTTTCGCCCGATTGAGTTCCAGGAGCGTTATTCTCGGGATTGGCTCCGTCGGTCTTCGGCGGACGGTCAGAATCTAGGATCAGGTCTTTCATGCTCTTGACCGTTGCTAGTTTGCCGTCGAGCAGCTTCATAATGAGTCTAGCGCCGAGGACTTTGCAGTTGGCGGTGGAGTGACCTCTCGTCTGATGGAACTCGCAGCTGGAATTGTCCTTGTACGAGTTCCGCGTCCAGGTGTTTCCGGCGGTCCTTCCTTGTTCGGAATTAACGGCGTAGTTATGTTCGCCTTGGACGTCTTCCCCTTCGTGATGGACGTACTTGTCGTTACGAGAGGTTTTCTTCTTGCCGGACGCTTTCGGCGGTCCATGCTTTTGCGCTAGGATTTTCATCTCTTCTTCCATGATGATGAAAATCCGTTGCCTTGTGGAGAGTGTCCTGGATGGTGCGTGGCCTTTCCAGAGAAATCCACTTTCGGAATTTCGATTTGTACCAGAGGTTTTTCCTCAGGGCGTCGATGGCGACTCTGTCGCTGAGGCCTGTTACCCTGGACATCACGAGTTTGAACCTCCTTATGTAGTCGCGGAGCGGTTCGTCTTCCTTTTGAATTAGACTCCAAAGGTCTACGTCGGAAGTTTCCCTGTCCATGAACATGGAGAATTGCTTCAGAAAAGCCGAAGCAAGCTGGCGGAAACTTCCGATGGAGTTTCTTTTCAAGTGTGAGAACCACTCGAGCGCAGCACCTCTGAGGTTCTCGACGAATAGGAGACAGCAGCCGACGTCCTTTTCCCGCTCCGGAAGTTTAGACCTTGCCATCGCAATCTGGAAAGACTGCAGATGTGCTTTTGGGTCTGTGGTTCCATCGTAGGTGGGAAGCTTTATTTCCCAGGATCTGAGACTCGTGCCTCCGTGATTCGAGAGGTGAACGGAGTTTTTCTCGACTCCTCGAGGAGCAGGTCGATCTCGGGGGCAGTGCTGGTCGCGTGGTGAATCTGCGATTTTACCGCTTTCACCTCGGCTGCAGTTTTGGCGATGTACTCGCGCAAATCGTGGATTTCGTTGGCGCCGTTCGCGCTCCTCTGTCTACGTTGGCGGCGATAGGCCCGAGTCTGGTCCTCAGCCAACCTTTCTTGCTCTGACCAGTAGAGGTCTTCTTCCTCTTCTGTCATGGGTTTTTCGAAGGCTGCCGCCAGTCGAGCTGACTGACTTCGGGTCCTTCTGTGGTGGATGTCGGCGTCTTCGTCGGACGGATCCGATTGATCGCTGACATCCAGATTGATTCTTTCGACGTCGTCTCCTTCGTTGTCCCTTGCGGGAGGTGGAAGGTTGCCTGTCGTTTTCTTCTGCCCCGTCGGAGTGGTATCGTCAGGGACGAGTTCCGGGGATTTTCTCGGGGCATCTTTTTTTGGTCTCCGGAAGTTCCGAAGTCGAGCCTCCTGACACGCCTCACCTTGGTGGATCCGCGCGGGAGTTTGCTTTTCGCTGTTAAGGTATTGACCTGTTTAGCGAGTGAAGCCATTAGTTTCTCTTGTTCTTCCGACCGTTTCTGGGCGGTGGCGAACAGTTCCTTCACCTGGTCCAGCATCGCGGTGTTTGCCTCGGCAGTGACCGTCGATACGTTTCCGGCAGGAGTCTTCTCAGCGTTGGCATCGACGGCTGATCCGTCGTGCGTTTGCTTGTCTTTTTCCGCGTCAACAGACATGCTTAACTGGGCGTGCGTAGTTGCGAGAAAGATAAATCCGTGAATCCCCCTCCTTCTAGCGCCAAACTGTGGGAACCGAAATTCGCACTGTCGATTTTAGTTAAGTTAAAACGTAGGAAAACTAAGTTGACCTAGTTTCCCCCGAGGATCCCGGCTATCTGCTGGGGCACGCACACAAAGTTAATACGAGTCTAGTTTGGGAATAAATGCGTAAAATAAAGAGCAAAAAAAGAAGAATCTTATTTCCGAATCTGCGGAGAGCGTTGGACAACAGGTCGAGATCTCGGCCGCAAGAGCTGTCGATCGTCGCTAGTCTCAAAACCTAGATCTAACCTAGTTGAGTCGCAGCTCGCTAAAAAAGAAAATAAGCGCCTAAGTTCTAAATTGCTCTGGGGTGGTTTCTTTCTTCTGATTTCGGATCCCCCTTCCTCTGCTCCTAGCTTTGCTTATATACTCCCATATGACGGTTTATTCCTGATGGGCTGAGTCTGCCGCGGGCTGGACTTTTTCCATTTTCGTCGGCTTTCGCGTTTATCGGGAAAGTTGACATTTATTTTTCGGAAAGTTGACATTTATCTTTTCGGAAGTTTAACATTTATCTTGTTATGCGAAGATAATTGTAAACCGTCATATCTATCCTTTTAGAAAATCGTAAACGGGCTGTTCGATCGGGTTTGGTCCCTTTCGGGCCGTCTTCCGGTCTTCCGTTGTTTTCTACGATTTTCCTTGAAAGAATGCTCCTACTTGGATGTCGAGTCTTTCGGAAGATCTTCGATCCATTGCTGAGGCACATGGTGTTTTAAGATAACCATCACCGTTTTATACGAAGTCTTCCTGTCCGTTGACGTCTTACGGGTTCTTTGGAATCTTGGAGCAGGAAAAGGAGTTTTTGTTTGCGGGATCTTGGAAAGTCGCAAAACACGGATTTCTGGCGACCCGGAGGCCTAGAACTTACGCACGAAGACTAGCCGTCCGACGACCCGAGCCAGCACGGGGCTAGCCGCCCGGCGACCACGGCCAGGACGGGCGCTAGCCGCGGCGGCAACGGCCAGCACGGGGCTAGCCGCCCGGCGGCCATGGCCAGCACGGGCGCTAGCCGCCGCCGGCCCACGGCCAGCACGGGGCTAGCCGCCCGGCGGCCACGGCCAGCACGGGCGCTAGCCGCCGGCGGCCACGGCCAGCACGGGGCTAGCCGCCCGGCGACCACGGCCAGCACGGGCGCTAGCCGCCGGCGGCCACGGCCAGCACGGGGCTAGCCGCCCGGTGACCACGGCCAGCACGGGCGCTAGCCGCCGCCGGCCACGGCCAGCACGGGGCAGCCGCCCGGCGGCCACGGCCAGCACGGGCGCTAGCCGCCGGCGGCCACGGCCAGCACGGGCGCTAGCCGCCGGCGCCACGGCCAGCACGGGGCTAGCCGCCCGGCGGCCACGGCCATGTCCGGAGTCGGCTGCTCGTTTCCTTCGGTTTGTGCGTGTTTTTTGGTTTTTAGTTTTCCGTAGGCTTTTCCCTTGTGTAGAAAATGTTTCTAGCAGTTGATTTCGAGATGATCAATCTCGAACTTAATATTTTCCCGAGGTTTCTTGATTAACAATTAGTCTCTCGAGGTTACTCTAATGTTTTTCCGAGACTTTCGGACATTGATTTCGTCTTGACCTATTTGACCCCAACAAAGCTAGTAGTATAGTAATAGCAATTTTCAGGAAGAACCGGTTGCTCATCATTTGCATAAACATAGTTACCATCAGGAGGAGCAGATGGTAGATTTTGATAGGGTTCATGATATGGTAACTGATGCATTCGTAGCTCATGATGAAGATGAAGAACCTAACATAGATGCAAAAAAGTTTTATGAAATGTTAAATGCGGCGAATCAACACACTTTACAATGATTGTAGAGAAGTCTCTCTAAATTGTCGTTGGCTGCTAGAATGATGAATATTAAAACTGATCACAATCTACCTGAAAGTTGCATGAATGAATGGGCAGACTTGTTTTAAAGAGTATTTGCCGGGAAGACAATGTGTCTGCTGATTCTTATTATGAGATTCAGAAACTAGTTTATAGTCTTGGTTGCCTTCGGAGATGATAGATGTTTGCATCGACAACTGCATGATCTACTGGGGAAATGATGAGAAGTTAGAAGAATTTCAATTCTGCAAGAAGCCACGATTCAAGCCGCAAGACGGGGACGTAATAGGGTACCGTACCAAGGATGTGGTACCTACCAATTACAGACAGATTGAAAAGATTGTACCAACAGAGCAGACTGCCGGAAAGATGAGATGGCATGCCGAGCATACTCAGACGGATGGTGAGAATGAACATCCATCAGATGCAAGAGCCTGGGAACATTTTAACAAAGTATATCCGGATTCGCTAGCAATATCCGGAATGTGTATCTCGGATTATGCACAGATGGATTTAGTCCATTCGGAATGTCAGGGAGACAATATTCATTGTGGCCAGTCTTTCTTACGCCATACAACCTGCCACCAGAGATGTGCATGCAACGGGAGTTGCGATTCTTGACCATATTAATACCTGGTCCAAAACATCCTAAAAGGTCGCTGGATGTTTTCCTGCAACCCCTGATAAAAGAGTTGAAGGATTTGTGGTCAACTGGGGTGAGGACGTATGACTGCTCAACGAAGATGAATTTCACGATGCGAGCGATGCTTTTGTGGACCATAAGTGACTTTCCTGCCTATGGGATGTTGTCGGAATGGACTACACATGGGAGATTAGCTTGTCCATACTGTAATGGAGCGACAGATGCGTTTAAACTGAAGAATGGAAGGAAGACAAGTTGGTTCGATTGTCATCGTCGATTTCTTCCCATTGGCCATCCGTACCGAAGAAACAAGACATTGTTTAGGCACAAAAAGGTTGTGAGAGACACTCCTCCTCCATATTTAACTGGAGAAGAAACTGAAAAGCAACTCGATTACTATGGAGCTTTGGAAACAGTTCCTCGTGGTGGTAATTGGCATGTCCCCCCTAATATGCCTGATTCTTACGGTGTTCATCACAACTGGCACAAGAAGAGTATATTTTGGGAGTTTCCATATTGGAAGGATCTTCTTCTGCGCCACAACCTCGATGTGATGCATATAGAGAAGAATTTCTTTGAGAACATCATGAATACAATATTGAATGTCCCGGGGAAGACAAAAGACAACATAAAATCGAGGTTAGACTTGCCGGATATTTGCTCAAGAAGTGAGTTACATATAAACAGCAATGGGCAAGTTCCTGTTCCGATATTCAGATTGTCTTCAGAAAAAAAGTCGGTGTTGTTCAACTGGGTAGCATCAGAAGTGAAATTCCCCGATGGGTATATTTCAAATCTGTCTAGATGCGTTGAAAAGGGTCAAAAGTTCTCCGGGATGAAGAGTCATGATTGTCATGTCTTTATGCAATGACTACTTCCCTTTGCTTTTGCGGAGCTACTTCCTACAAACGTACATGAAGCACTTGCAGGTACTATATATATTATATATTGCAGTAATTTTATATATAATGATTTAGTTTGAAATAATATATGACTAATAATGTGTATAATTGTTTTTGGAATATACAAGGCATTGGAGCATTTTTCAGGGATCTGAGCACCCGCACTCTTAAAGTAGAAGTCGTGGAACAGCTTCAAGAGAACATTCCCATCTTATTGTGCAACTTGGAGAAGATATTTCCTCCTGGGTTTTTTGACGTCATGGAGCATCTAGCTGTGCACCTCCCATATGAGGCATTGCTTCGTGGACCTGTACATTACGAATGGATGTATCAGTATGAGCGAGCCATGAAATATTTGAAGGGAAAAGCAAAGAACCTTGCAAAGGTTGAAGGTTCTATAATTGCTGGAAATTTGACGGAAGAAACTTCTCACTTCACATCGTACTACTTTGCGTCAAAAGTACGTACCCGGAAAAGAGCTCCAAGGAGATATGATGATGGTGGTGTCGCACCAACATATGCAGTTGCTGGTGTTCCAGACATCTTTAGCCAGATTGGGCGACTGGGTGGGAAATCAAAAGAGGTTTGGTGGTCGAGTGAAGAAGACGCTCATAGTGCACACACCTATATTCTACTCAATTGTGAGGATCCATTGATTCGTTATTTTGAAAGGTAACATAAATGGACACATATAAATTAACACATATATATAATTGCCAAATATTAATTAATATAAAATGTGATTTTACAGCCTATTTGTTTCACAAGTCGAAGAAACATTCTAAGGTATATCCACAACTGACGTAGACAAAAGGAAAGATCAACACTTTATAAAGTGGTTGAAGAATCAGGTATTAACTGAACGTCATTATTCATAAATGATATGTATTTTAACGTTCACTTTGTTTTTGCAGGTTGATTTTGACGACGATGCAGATTATCCTAAGTGGTTACATGAAGTAATTCAATCTCCACATGTAAAGGTCACCACCTCACAGATGTATTTCACACGAGGCTATACTTTTCACACATATGAGTATGGTAGACAGCGGGCGACCAGTAACTATGGAATATGTGTGAAAGGGGAAACCGATTTCTACGGTATCTTGACAGAGATTATTGAAGTGGAATTTCCAGGGATATTGAAGCTGAAATGCGTCCTCTTCAAATGTGAGTGGTTCGACCCCGTCGTCAACAGAGGTGTTCGGTTTAACAAATTCGGTGTAGTTGATGTCAATGGTGGACGAAGGTACAACAAATTCTTTATTTGGCATACATGAGCAGAATAAGCTTACTTCTATGTTTTCTTTATTTTTCAGGTACAACAAATTCGAGCCTTTCATCTTAGCTTCACAAGCAGATCAAGTTAGCTACCTTTCATACCCTCGGATGAGAGAATCGGGAATAAATTGGTTATCCGTGATCAAAGTTACACCTCGAGGACGAATCATTAGTGGAGAAGAACCACCATTGCAAGAAGAACAGATAAATGAAGTCGAGGAACCTGAACAACAAATTGATGACATTCTTCTCATTGATCCGCATAATCATGAATATGAAGATCTTACCGACGATGGCACAGACGAAGCTGTTGAAGACGAGTTTAATGAAAATGATGATGTTTCTAGTGATGACGAAAATGTATCCGATTGATGTATTTGTGTTTTAATATGATTGATTTTCAGACTTAATGCATGTGATTCGATTATTTTAATCATGAATTTGGGAATGTTTATAAAGAAAAAAATATATTGAGGTTTGAGGTTTTGAATGAAAAAATAAAAGATTGAGGTTTGGGATTGGAATATGAAGAGTAGAAGATAGGAAAGATGGTGTTTGTGGTTTGGGGTTTTTGATTTTAGGCGTTTAAAAAGCAAACCTCGTTAATTCCTCGTAGTTTACGACGAAATAACGAGGAAAATAGAAAAAAAAAAGAAAAACGCGGGACTCGTTAATTCCACGTAAGACAGAATCGTCGTAAAGACCTCGTAAGCTTACGTGGAATTACTGAGGCTTTCTGTTTTTTTTTTATTTCCTCGTTATTTCCTCGTGGGTTTACGAGGTTTTAATGAGATATGTTGTCTAAACCCCTAAACCCTAAACCCCAAACCCCATCTTTCTTCAAAGGATTATATTTTTGTTGCAAGATAAAAAATTTAAATAAATAATGTGATTTTGTATAAGTTTATTTTAGAAAGAAGAGATTGATATTAGAAGTTAAAGAATTGTGGTTATAAATTTTGAGGTTTGAAATGTTAAGAATATTGAGGTTAAAAGGAAGATATGTTATGAATATATGAAGTAGAATATAAGAAAGATGGGGTTTAAGGTTTGGGGTTTTTGATTTTAGAGGTTTAGAAAGCAAACCTCGTTAATTCCTCGTAGTTTACGACGAAATAACGAGAAAAATAGAAAAAAGAAAAACGCGGGCCTCGTTAATTCCACGTAAGACATAATCGTCGTAAAGACCTCGTAAGCTTACGTGGAATTACCGAGGCTTTCTGTTTCTAAATCCTAAACTCCAAACCCCATTAATAATTTTATAATTTTGAAAAGATTATATTAATCTTCAAAAGATTATATTTTTGTTGCAAAATAAAAAATTTAAATAAATAATTTGATTTTGTATAAGTTTATATTAGAAAGAAGAGATTGATATTAGAAGTTTAAATAATTGTGGTTTTAAATTTTGAGGTTTGAAATGTTAAGAAGATATTGAGGTTAAAAGGAAGATATATTTTGAGGTAGAATATAAGAAAGATGGGGTTTAGGGTTTGGGGTTTCGATTTTAGAGGTTTAGAAATTTACCTCGTTAAAAACTCGTAATCTACGAGGCTTTTACGAGGAATAGAAACACGGGCCTCGCTATTTCTTCGTTTGATTTGGGACGGGCCTCGCAATTTTCTCGTAAGGTTACGAGGTTTTTACGAGGAACAGAAAGACAGGCCTCTTTAATTCCTCGTAACTCTACGAGAAAATTGCGAGACCTTCGTAAGTTATATATACAACCTCACACTCTCCATTCGTCCCAACTTCCACTCAATTTCCTCCCAATTTCGTCTCCAACTCCTCTCCCATTCCTCTCTCCTTCGAAAATGGTAATTTCCTCGCCCCATAATTAGTTTAGGGAATTTAGATAGGTCGTTAGTTTAGGTGGTTAGTTTAGGGAATTTATATAGGTTTACGGATTTTATGTTCGTTAGATAGATTTTTTAATTATTGTTGATAGATTTTTAGTTGTTGATGATCATAAACTCAAAAATATATATTTTTGCAGGTTCGTGCGAACAGGCTTACTGCTCACTACATAGAGATGTTCGGTGAGCCTGGTAGTCAGTTAGACCCGCCAGGTTCTTCTTCAGGTGCCGGCGGTTCCGGTTCTTCAGATCAGGAGTCTGTTCCCGAGACTCAGCATTTCTTTCCTCCGATGCCTCCTCCGATGGCTCAGCCGATGGCTCCTCCGGTGGCTCCTCCGGTAGCTCCTCCGATGGCTCCTCCTGAGATTCCCGCCGCTGTTCATTCCGATCTCATGGTGCCACCTACTGTTCCCTTCTCGCAGTACATTTTCGAGGATATTCTTGGTATGCCAGGCAGAGCTGGTTTACCAATCATAGACCCCGAAAGACCCGACGGGACTTTGTGGTAAGTGCATTTTTAATTAATTATTTTAATTTATAACTTCATTAAATAATTTAAATTTTCATTTTTTCCAGGTTTGGGGTTGACAATTGTCTTGCGACAGATGTAAACGAGACGATTAAAGGTTACTTCTCCATGGCGCATCCAAACTGGAAGTTGACGCCGATCTACATCAGAAAGACGTGGTTCAAGATTTATGCTGTAAGTAATTCTATTAATTAATTATTTTATATTTTTTTCTTAAAATAACACATTATTAATTTTTTTTTTGCAGCAAAAGTATCATTGGTCTATCGGGGTCAGTGAGAGAGTGAGGAAGGCGTTTTACGCGAAGGCGCAAGTTCACTTGGCGGACACGGTTTGCAACTGGAAGGGCGACTGGATCGTCAAGGGGTACACCCGTGGCAAACCCTCTGAGCTTACCACGGGTGTTTGGGACGGCCTCATCCGTTACTGGAAGGATCCCAACTCCATTAGGATCGCAAACATTTGTGCTGCCGCCCGTAACACGGTAGACGAGCACGGTAACGGTTCGATGCTACACTCTACGGGCCAAAAACCCCATGCCGATGTCCGTTTGCAAATGGTATGTAATTAGATAATAATTTTTAAGTGTTAATTTTAATATAAATATATTTCTAACAATTTTCTTAAATATTTTTAGGTCAAAGAGTTGGGACGTCTCCCGACTCTTCCGGAACTTTACGAGCGGACCCACAAGAACAAGGCGGGCCAGTTTTTAGATGGCAAGTCCGAGCTAATCTACAACGACGTTATTGCTCGGGTTGAGGAGCGCCAGACTCAGCTGACCCAGCAGTCCGCCGACGGATTACCCGTTACCTTATCCACAACTGAAGTGGATAAGATTTACGAGGAGGTAAATTTTTTAACATTATATCTTTTTAATTATTAATTCATTAAATTTACCTTTTAAATTTAACTAACAAATATTTTTTTTTTGTTTTTAAGGTTGTCTCTAAGAAAAAGGGACGTACGTTGGGGATCGGTTCCGTCAATGATGTCCCGAGAGCGACATCGTCTTATGCTTAGAGACGGACCGAAGAAGTCACTCAGTTGCGTTCCGAGCTGGGCGCGACCAAAAGCCGTGTGAGTGGACTCGAGGCCTTCATCGACGTTATAGCGTCCACAAACCCGGAATGAGAAGCTTTGTTGAGGAACATGAAACAACAAAATCCCATTCCAGGCGAGTCATCGGGCACAAATAACAAGGAGGATGTTACGAGGAGGAGCGAGGAATTCTACGAGGCCATGAACGAGCCTTAGTTTTTTTTAGTTTTTTTCGGTTTATGTATTATAAAATCCAAAACTTAATTATATATAAAATATTTTGTTGCTTTTGAATTTTATTTAAAATTTATTTATAAACCCAAATATTTAAATACTTTTATTTTATTAAATTAATAATTATTATATCAAATAATATTTTTACTAATTCGAAAATTGGCATTATACGAGTTATTTACGTCGAAATGATTTCCGAGGAATTTACGAGGAAAGCCTTACGAGGAAAATATTTCAACGATTCTACATGGATTTTACGAGGAAACCTTTTCAAGGATATTACATGGAATGTACGAGGATTTCTTTTCAAGGATCTTACGTGTAAGTAACGACGCGTGATTCACGTGGTTTGTACGAGGAAAGTCCGCGAGTGATTTACGAGGAATAGCGGCGAGGAACTTACGACGAAATATTAACTTCGTCTTTACGAGGAAATGAAAGACTCAATAGTCTACGAGGAAATGGCGACGAAAGTTCTGTTACGACGGACGATAAACGACGAAACACTTTTCCTCGTTAATTCCTCGTAAATATTCTTTTACGAGGAATTAACGAGGAAAATGGCCCTCGTTAAACATCTGTTTTCTTGTAGTGTCACCCTTATTCTCCACATGGTTTTGAAAGGTTTCAAAGCAGAGATTGGATCGAAATTTGCCATTGTTTATCAGTTTTGACGTTCTGGTATTCTTTGTGAGGTCGATAGTATAAGGGTGGATTATTATATAGTAACCATCAATAATTAGGGAAAATTTTTGCCCCATCGAATTTTTGGAAATAAAATATACACCTCGAAAATTAAGACATGATTTAAATTGGAAAAGAAATTTTAATATTGCATCTCCATAACTTGATATCTCTGTAGACAAAAGGAAATTAAAAAAAAATAGCAATACTTGGTGAAGACACTCAATAATTAATTATGAAGATAACATTTTAAGGCAACATTTTAATGAGTTGCGTAATCTCCAAGTCATATAATCATTTTTGGATAAATTTAATTTTAATTTTGAGTCTTATATACAATCAATTCTTAGAAAATTAAACAGTAATAAGCTAGTGAAGAAAAAAGGACACAGAAAGCGTAAATATGTGCATAATTGAATAATCTCATCTGAATTGGGGTACCGTATTATATTCTTTGTGTAATCTCCAAGTAAAAATCCAACTCACTTTTTATATTAAGAGTATATGAGAATTTCGATTTGGCTTTTCATAAGATTTTTTGCCCTAAACTCTGAAGCACATGAGATAGTTAAAATGCATTTAATAAAATTAAAAATACAATAGACCACACTGAAACAACCACTCAAAAAAAAGTTGTGGTGCGACTATGCATAGGTCATTTGAAATAATGTGTAAAATGGTTATACCATTTGTTAAATCAAACCAATTAATATCATGTTTCAAATAAAATTGCATAGGAACCGTATTAATTTAACGTATAAATAGGAATTTACTTTTTAAAAATCTATGTTGTTAATATAAAGCACTTTGACCAAATAGAAGCATACTAAACAAAATAAAAAAAAACAGAGGCTTTATATTAATTTAAGAAAAACATATAAGTTCGGGAAAGACATGCTCTCCCATGAAACATTTAAACGAAAAATAAAACGTAATATAATAAAAACACCAAATGAAAACGAAAGCCTCTTTAAACCAATGTTGTAATGCCTATCTTCCTTCAGCCACTTTTCTCAGACTTCTCTGTTTTGATCCGAACTGAACACGATTTCTTTGACAAAGAATTCTGATCATAGTATTCCTCCAAGTTGTAAACGGATGGTACTGGGCGTTTAGCAGGAGTGAGTGCGTTAAATTCGGCTTCCTGGGACGACCCTCCAGACAACATTGCGGATCCCTATTATACATTAAGAACAGTGTTATACCTAATTCTTATCATTGTTGCGAGAACAAACGGTCAAACAATAAAATAATAGAATACCTCCGGTGCATCTGAAATTAGAGAGTTTTCCAAAGCCAAAGTAGTCACTCCTCCCTTCAAAACGAAAACAAATATTATTAAAATCATCGAAATGGCCGTAATGAATATAAAAACTGAATCATATGTTCTTTTTCACTACCTTTGGTTGACTCAAGTTCTCGAACTCGGCAACCATGTCAATGTTTGTGCAGATCTTAATCACTTTGTAAGTGCCACTCTTGTATAGGTAATTCTCTTTTTTAATACCAACCTTGAAGAGATAGGTTTTACCGACTAAATCTTTGAGTGCCAAAGGAAGATCAGCCGGGTCTTGCATCTGTAAATTAAACATGTAGCATATCACGAAACATAATGATGAATGACCAATCATTGTTCTAAACAATATCACAATTTTTAACCTCCTCAATAGTCGGTCCAGTTAGCTCTAGGCAAGGTTGATGAAGCAACTGGACTGCAAGATTGTCGAGTAGAAGAAATTTTGCATTGCCGGTATTATCTAGAACTGCCAAATGCAACTTGTATCTAACAAAAACAAAAACTCTTTAAATTTTGCAAGGCATATTCGTGTGCAATAAATTAACTAATTAACCGCAGTATCTAGTAATTACCTTGGAATCAACTTTGGGTTGTTCACCTTGCACTTCACGCAATAGTAGTGAAAACCAAGTTCATCATCATCTTCTCCATTGTCAATAGGATCATTAGGCACCTTCAATACCTTCTTCGAACACACTTTGCAACTCAAATAATACCAACCCATGTCGGAATCAATAGCAGCTATAGTGCACATAACAATACACTTCTCAACCTACATCAGTAAAGCATAATCGGTAAGATATTTCACATACACAGCGCTGAAAAAAAATTAGCCAAACCACACCTCATTCGCTGCTATTATCTCAGCAATTGTTTTCCTTGGAGTGTTAACAAAAAAATCAGTTTTGTCTCCACCTCCATTTGTCAGCGCAAGCGGTTTAGGTTGAACAACAACCAATGAAAGTTCATCCTTCGGCAACCTTCAAGTAAAAAAAGTAAAACACTAATAAACGAAAAAAGCAATTTGTAGATACATATATGGTATTGTTTGGCATATACTTTGGAAAAAGAACCTACAGTGATCGAAATGTCTCCACCTCGGGCAAGTATGGATTCAGTTCAACATCTGAAACGTTGTAGGCGTTTGACACACTACGCTCGTCTGACAGTGAAAATTTTAAGAACTCATTGAGTGACATTGTAAAATGATATTATATCTACATTGAAAGAAAACATTGAATGACATATATTAAAGATCGAATACAATACCTTTCCAAACTTTAATTTTTCCAAATCGCAAAACACAAACAATTGCACTGTCTCCGCTTCTTTCAATAGCCTCACTGACATCAGTAGCAAAGTTACCCCAAAGCACCATCGGAAGACGTTCATCTCTATAACCCAAAAGGCAAAGAAAAAATCTTAACAATCAAACCACAGTTAGCAGATATAGGGTTCCAAATGTATAAAGAGGAATTTACTTTTCATTCCGAAGTTCAACAGTGATTTTCTTTGTGTCTTTTCCATTAGCCGATACGACTTCAATTGGGGTCACCTCCACAATCTGCCCTATTACATCTGAAAAAAACAATATGTGTCATATGCTGAGCCAAAAAAAAAAAAGAAATTTTATATTTACAGCGAAATATTTTTTATCTACTTACCAACCAAATAGTCGGAATTGAGTGTACCATCAAGAATGTCCCTGTAGTTGGCTGGTTCAAAACCAGTTAGCTCATCAGGCAGAGCATCGCAACACCTCACGCGAGTGGTGGAGAGAAATCCAAGTTTGTATGGATGTATGGTGATTCGGTATGAACCGCACGAGGGGGTGAGTGAGAAGTTGATGAGAATCTTCGAACTCCCTTCCGAAACAAACGATTCAAACTGATTCACCAGATCCTTCTTAATAGAAGCATTGATCTTAACACCCTACAAAAATTAGTTACAATAATAGGAACTATTAGTATACAGTAAGTCTTTGCGACAGAAAAAATACAAATAGTCATGATGCGTACATTGGAGTCGATTAGAACCATCTCGATAGTCAGACCAGCAGCAGCAGAGTACTGTCTCCACAAACGTATGATTTTAACTCTAATCTTCCACATCGACTTGAATGGTTTCAAATCACAAACGTTAGTTATTGCAGCCATTATTGTAGAATAAAAAAAAGGAAACAGTTCTCGAGTGTATAGATGCAATATCGTGAACAATGAAAGGAGACTTATATAGGTATGTAAACCTAAATGAACAGTCCATATATGCCGTGTATATTGACATTAATAACATATATTCTCACCTTGGAGTTCACTCAAAGTAATATATAGATTACCATAACATATGTATACACAAATATTTTCTATACACACCTAATTAATTTACCTTGCGCATGATACAAATATTTGCTATACACGGCTCAACCTGGTTTATGTCCTAAATCAAATCAAGAGTCGTTTTTCCTGGTTTAATACCGTTTGGGTTAGTTAAGGTCACAATCGGTTGTAACTGTAGAAAACTTTTATTCAAATGAAGTTTAACAAAAACAAATCCATGCAATAAATAACTAAGAAGAACATACAACAAAGAACGATTTACAAAATGAAAGACTATTCTCTCAAAGCCAGTTCTTTTTCTGGATTTTCTGATGACAGAGAAGAATGTGAGGAAGAAGAATCCGATGTCATTGGCCTACGATTCACTTCTGTTAATGACAAAGTCAGTTTCTTTTCTGGATTGTCTGACGACAAAGAAGAAGAAGATAAGAGAGTTGGTGCATTTAAAGATCACCATGAATGCGATATGTGATCCTGTGTGTAAAGGAATGTGCTTGAAGTGCGTTGCTAACCTGAATAAGAGGACTTGTGGCTGTGGCAATGAAGAGAATGATAAAGGATATGGACCTCTTGGGAACCCGAGAAAGCAAATGCAACAGAGCCATGGTCAGGTTCGCTAACTTCTATTTTGATCTATGCAAGGTAATGGCCACTTTTCTCTTCAGTTACATCACGATTACTTTTGCTCATTTGCGAGTTTTCTTTTGCAATGGAGAGGAATGTGATCTATGCCATTACCGTCTTCTTTTGCTTATGTTCGAGTTTCGAAGAAGTGCATGAGGTATTTAAATAGTCATCACGTTTCCTTTTGGTGTTGAAACATCTACACACTGTAAACTAAACAGCATATGTGTGTGTAGAATCCCGGGATGTCGTCGAACATATACAACTCGTCTCAAACAATCGTGTATTCTCTTTTTTTTTTTCGTTTCCTCCTAGGTTTAAATAAGGAAAGTTCGGAGAATCAGAAAACTCCCAAACGCTTCTCGTGATGACATGTGGCAGAGTCAATGTGAATGCATTAAATGCAAAATGCTTCTCTTTTAATAATAAGGGGATATTCTAGAATACAACTACGACTTCTTTGACTTCAAATCGGTGTTGAAGTTCATTGGACTCATTT
Source organism: Raphanus sativus (assembly GCF_000801105.2). Classification (NCBI taxonomy): domain Eukaryota; kingdom Viridiplantae; phylum Streptophyta; class Magnoliopsida; order Brassicales; family Brassicaceae; genus Raphanus; species Raphanus sativus. The sequence continues at coordinate 14,659 of NW_026615367.1, read as the reverse complement.
TCTTTGCAGTAGTTTTGAAACTTATAGATTGTGATGTTGTTGATAGTCGGTTCTCCAGATATATATACCCATAATTGATAAGGGTTAGTCTGGCGAAGGATTTGAGCCAATGAATATTTCATGGCCAAAATTAAATCCAAATAATTCCTAACTTTTAATTTTTATTGAAAAATTATAGAAAATATTATAATCAAGAAATAAGCATATATGTAACCATATTAACTATGATATTTGACCATAGACTTAACCTCTGGATTTGAAAATAATTATATTGAATAAATACTTTTCTGTTACTATTTATTTTGATTCCTTAATTAAAAAGTCTTAAGCTTCAACTGGTGACTACTTGATGGACAGAATAAATGGAAAACAAAATTGAACATAATATCATTTAATGAATTGAAATGAAAAAAAAAATTGACTACAGAGGAATAAAAATTGAACAATTAGTAAACATAGCTGGTAAACAAACAGATGAATATATGTTTTTATAATTTAAGAAGTATAAATTAGCATCAATGCACACATACAATGAAACCATAAACTTTCTAGCTAATATATTATTAAACTCCACCTATAGAGATTGGCCTTTTAACTCACCACACAGAAGATGTCAAATAAGAAAATCAATTTAGTTGGACAAAAACATGTATAAAAGAAATTGTTTTGATAAAAAAAATCCAAACGTAAATCAAAACACAATAAAAAATGTTTGTTCGCACGTTTCGTTGATGAGTGAATATTTCATTTATTTCTTGCGCCAATTTGTTTAATTATCTGAACTTTATCACTCAAAAAAACTTTAAACTATAGTTTCCACTTGTTCGTTATCGAAATCAGAGAAGGAATTATTTGTTCATGAGTTCCTCCGTAAATGAGGAAAAGTGAGGAATATAGCGGAGTCCATTTGTAAACATTTGACAAAAATTTCAAATTAATTGGTATCAATTTTTGAGGAATAACAAATTCATCACATTTTTCTCCTAAAATGTGGACACCAGTTGAAGCCTTAATTCTTAAATTAAGGGATTGCATGAAATTAATTTTAGTATCATACAATCAATCAAATTTGGCAAGGTGAGGGTTTATAGTCAGACTTTATTTTTTTTTTTTTTTTTTTTTTTTTTTTTTTTTATAGTCAGACTTTATTTCCATATATATATATTCAAATTTGGTAAGATGCGAGTTTAAAGTATTGCTACTAAAAAAATATTATCGTATTTTATATAAGTTAATATATAAGTTAATATATGATCTTTTATATAGATACACACACATATATATAATAGAAGTTATGTAACTTAATACACACACATATATAATAGAAGTTATATATATATATATATAAACTTCGATTATATCTACTGCATATCGTCCTATTTTGGAATATTGTCATGACACCAAACAAATGTAACATTTCAAAACAGTAGAAAATAACATGAACTCGAACAAATATATTAATAGAAACAGTAAACGGAAGTTAACCCCGTTTAATCGTGCCGTTAGCCGAGATAACGATGTATTGAATATGGCTTAGTCAAATTAATTCGAGGCTTTAAATGGTTTGTCAAACTAAATCTGTGACTTAAATGGTCCAAAAAATAGTTCAAGCTTTTTTTGAACCAAATTTAAAAATTCAGGATTTAAAAGACAATTTTCCCAATATATTATGTTCTATCAAATTATAATTGAACTAAAGAGACAAAATAATACAGCATACACAAATGCAAGAGGAAGCAAGTTCGTATATTGCTAATATGAAGGGATAATAGTATAAAGTACGTCGGTTAAAAAATAGTACAAAGTATAACCACTTATAGGTGGGCTAGTGGTAGGACAGATTTCGGGTTAAGGGTGAGATTCCCAATACTCCCGGGTTCGAATCCCTGCAGCTGCAAACACCTTTAAGTGGCCACACGGATATGAGTCAATTGCTTAGGACTCATTTGAATACCTGGGAGAGGATCTATCCGTGGATTGCACCTCCCACCCGGGGGTTAGGCTTGGTTCCATTAGTGATCCGGGTTTAACCACTTTTTTAGCAAAAAAAAAAAATACTACAAAGTACGTAAACATTTTGACAAACGGTATATGACAGACAAACAAATAAGGTAAGGGTCTGGTTTATATTTAAATTTAATTTGGTCTGCTAAAGTTAGTCGATTCATATTAATTTAGGTAACAGTCTATGATTTAATAAATACTAGCCTTTGATCCGTACGTCCGCACGGGTATCATTTAAAAAAAAATTGAATAATATATATATAGAATATATTGTTAACAAAATATAAGAACTTATAACATTACATATAACTGTTTAATGGCATTATATTGTAAATACTCTAATAAGTTATTATTTAATAAGTGGGTTGATAATGGCTATGTAGTTGCCACATTAGCAAGGACATTTTTGTTAATCACACATCAATTTAAGATTAATTATTAAAAATGCTTCTCAAATAATGAAAAGAGAATATATTTAGTTGAAGATCCCCACGATATTTTGTTGCTCGGGTTTGGAAGTAACCGGTAATATATCTGGTGTGATCTTTTTCGAAGGCCGTCTAATAGTATGTGCAAGTGGAGCGGTTGATTAGGATTCAAACCAAAAGTATAAAAAAATAATTAAGAATTTTATTAACAAATATATAAATTAAAGTCGAATTTTTTTAAAATTTTAGATGTTTATCTAAATTGGTAGCATATAATGTTTTTAAAATTATTAAATATACATATGTGTATATATATATCTCTCTATCTTATTAAATTAAAAGTACTTTAAGCTTTTGTTAGGAAACAAGGATATGAATAAAAAAAAAGAGAAAATTGTCAATAGAGAACAAAAAACAAGGGTGTTGTCCCTTTGGTATAAATCATTTTTTTCCAATTTTTCTTCTTTTTACCCTTTGTATTTCTGAAACTAATGAAATAAATAGTTTTGTGAATCAAAAAAATATTAAAAATACAAACAATTAATAAAACACCTATATACACAAGCTGGTGTTTTTTTTCTTCAAAAAGTTGATAAATAAAAATTTGAAAATACGTTCTACTAAAGGTAGAATGTGCCTTCTACGGAAAATGGTATAGTAGAAAACGATTTCTAAAATAAACACGTTCATCTACTATTTTTAGAACGTACATTCTACTATTTAATAAATTTCTAAATAAGTGGAATGCGCATTCTACTAATCCTAAAGCTATCTACTTTTCGTCCGAATGCATCTTCTAATTTTATTAAGTAGTCTAAATTTCGCGGAATGTGTTTTCTAAAATGTACTCTTACGTCTACTAAAAGTAGAAAGCGTGTTCTGGATTTTTGTCAATCTTCTAAACTTTTAGAAGGCGCCTTCTACGGATAAGATTACCTGATTTTTGCGAAAATTAATGAAAATTTCAGTTAAGGAAATATTCTAAAAATCTCCTAAAAATATTCTAACTTCCTAAAACGTGTTATTTTCGATTTTACTTGTCAATTTTTTTTAAAAATGATTTTCCCTTGTTTTCTTTTGATTTTTTTCCATAAACTCTTGTTCTATATGAAATATATCTATACAACATGTGGTTTTTTGAATTTAAGTGCAATTTTTTGTAAAGTTTTATTTTTATTTTTATAAAGTTTACAAATTTTATTTTTATTAAAAACATTTTTAAAGTTTTATTTTTATTCAAAAGTTCGATAAAATTAAAAAGGTTACAAACATTTTATATTTTTATAAAAATAAAACTTTGTAAAATGTTTTTTAATAAAGTTAGTTTAAAGTGTTTATTAAAAAATTATCAAGTTTTATTTTTATTTTTAGCAGTTTAAAAATTTTATTTAATTAAAGTTTTATTAAAAACGTTTTAAACTTTTTATAAAATAAAACTTTGTAAAATGTTTTTAATAAGTTTATTTAACGTTTTTATTAAAAAATTGTAAATTATTTTTATTTTTACAAAGTTTATTTTTATTAAAAAAAAATTTTAAAAGTTTTATTTTATTTTCCCTTTTTAAAACGTTTTTATTAATTTTTTTAAAAATTATTTTAGTTTAATGTGTTTAATAAAAACTTTAAACAAACTTTATAAAATTTGTAAACTTTATAAAAATAAAAATAAAACTTTACAAAAAGTTTTTAATAAAAGTTTAAACAAAATTTATAGAAGTACAATTTAAATTTTTTATTAAAAATTTGATAAAATTAAAAAGTTTACACACATTTTAAACTTTTTATAAAAAATAAAACTTTGTAAACTGTTTTTATAACGATTATTGCAAATTCTCTCCCAGGCGACCTTCCCAAGACGGTTTTCACAAGACCGGTTTGGTTTGCCCACGGTTTTCACATCACCGGTTTTTTCCCTTTCCAATCATGCCTGCAAAACCACTGTCGGTCTGACTTCTTACCAACCCAGATCTACATTCCCGTTTTAGAAAAGTTTCAAAACAACAAAACCGCCATTGATCTTTCTCACCGTTTTCTCGCCGGCGGGGGCCGAAATCCTCCTCCTCCCCTGCTCCTACACATGGTCCGACATGCTTGCAATGATTCTCAAGGGAATCATCTCAACCCACGCCACTAGAAGAGCTTAGCTTCAAGGTAGAGTCGACAGCTACTCCTCTACAGACGAAGCTCCGGGATCCTCTGTTTCTTCTCAGCAACAGAACACAGCTTCGACGACACGACTAGGCTTTTGGTTTCTGTCTACTACCACCAGAAACACTACAACAACCTTTGAATCGTCCTATTCACAGACAACGGCTTCCAAAGCTACGAAACCCCCAAGCAACTTCAACTCAAAGTATAATGGCGAGAAGATTTACAGAGAAGGAAAAGGGCAAAGCTATCGCCTACAAACCGTCGGGCCCTCCACGTCTACGGCTGCGAGCACCGGATTTCGACCCGACGGAGCTAATCAAGGAGAACATGCTAACGTTAGTAGGACGTTTGACTAACCCCCGAGAGCAAAACATGAGCTCTGTTCTCTCTTATCTTGAAAAGAAATGGAACATTACGGAACTCTCTCCAGGAGCAGACCTAGGCAATGGTTGCTTCCAGTTCCGCCTTAACAAGGAGGAAGATGTTAAAGAAATCCTCAGAAACCGGCCATACCAGTTTGGTCGATGGATGATAATAGTTCAAAGATGGGAACCAATAATTTCTCAGAACTTCCCCGCTCAAATCCCATTCTGGATCTCACTAAGAGGCATTCCTCTCCACTACTGGCACGAGAAGGTTGTGCGCGATATCGGCCTCGAACTAGGCGAACTTGAAACCTATGAAGTTACGAAAACGACAGCACGTGTTAGAGTAGTGGTGGATGGTCTGAAACCACTGATAATGGAAGCTGCTATGGATTTCAAATCAGGGGAGGAAAGCATCATTACACTGGAATATGAGAATCTGGGTAATCACTGCTCTTTATGCTACCGACTTACCCACCTACAGTCTCAATGTCCAGAAAAAGTCACGGAGACCCATCAACAGACACCTACTACTAGTCCTCCACGCCAGAACAGAAATGTGTCTTCCCAACGCCAACCCACTGATACTCGAGGCACCATTGCTCAGCTGCCTAGCTCTCACATGCCGTTTCAACAACGAGTGGATAGATATGGAAGACCCTTTGGTGATAGAATCTCCACTACATCGCACCATCCTCAGGCGCCACGAAACAAGATAGCACCAGTCTCCTCTATACAAAATGATCACTACGATAACCGTATCAACGAAGAACAGCAACCGTTTGAATACTCCTCCCCACCCTATACGAGATGCAGATGCAACGATATCATGGGTAGAGCTGATACAGATGTCAACAGAAACCACCCTCGTAACTCCCCAATCTTAGAATGGAGGGCCAAATCACCGATACTTGCCCAGGAAGTTACCCCTCCAAGCGCCCCTTTTCAAGTGACAAGGCAATCTGTGGGACGCAACCTCGAGGTATCTGACTTTCCACCACCTCGTGAGCCTCCAACTTCTGAAGTACCTTCGAGAGAGGAGGTGATGGAGGAGATCAGGGTAGCCACTATGAAGTATATCAACTGCCCGGACCCTGTGGAAAGTGAAGCCCGCAAACGAAGAGTTCTACAAAGCGAGATTAATGGGGATGTGGAAGAAGCAGCTAACCGTATCATTCAGGCCTCTCTATCGGCAGCACAAAACCAAAATGAGTCGCATCTACTACAAGCAACAGCACCTCCCCCACCTCTAGCTCCAGTTGCTCAAGAGGAAGTGTCACCTGCAACCTCAGTGATTCCTTCCAAAAAGCGTGGACGCCCTCCAAAGGCGAGAGGACAGAAACCAATGATCAGGGCGAGCCCTAAAGCCTACTCAGGAATGGGATCTAAGAAAAGAAACATAGCAAGAGTACAGAGTTCTCCAGGGGCATCTTCAAGAACCAACGCACGACGAACAGTAAGACAAGCGACAGCACCGTCCTCGTCGTCAACAGCTCCACCAATCGTGCTAGTCCCTGCAAGCTCGAGGAATAAGAAGGATTTTCCTCGGCCAACTCCCGATCTTCCTTAGCTGTACTAAGCTGGAACTGTCGGGGTTTGGGGAATGCCTCGACAGTCCAGCATATAAGGGAGCTTCGTCAACAAGGATCCCTCGACATAATATTCCTCATGGAGACCAAGAACCCGGATCCGTTTGTGCTAAAAGAGTTGGAGTTTCTGGACACGGATCATCACTTCCTGGTGGCGCCCGAGAGACCGAACAGTGGAGGTCTTGCACTCTTCTGGAAACATGACATCGATCTCCAAGTTCTTTCTGCTTCTAAAAATGTAATTGACACCATCATTTCCCACAAAGGGGTCTCTGTTTTTGCAACATTTGTGTATGGTGAACCTGAAGTACCTAATAGAAATGAGATTTGGGACTATCTGATTGCTCTCTCTTTATCTCGATCCACACCGTGGATTTTAACCGGAGATTTTAACGAGATAGTGGATAATAGTGAGAAATCAGGAGGTCCGGAAAGAGCCGAAGGAACCTTTGGAGCTTTTCGCAATATGCTTGCACGTTGTGATTTATTTGACTTAAAGCACTCCGGTAACAGTCTTTCGTGGAGAGGCAGACGCCACAAGCACCTTGTTTACTGCAGACTCGATAGAACTGTGGTCAACCCTGCTTGGTCAGATAAATTTCCCACAGGAAGAAGCCAATACTTGGGCTTCGAAACGTCAGATCACAGACCTCTCATTACGGTCTTCGACTCAGCTAAGCGCAGCAAAGGGAGACTGTTCCGGTACGACCGCCGACTACGAGACAACATCGCAGTCAAAAATATCATCATTGAGATATGGGCTTCTAACCAAGAGGCGCCAGTTCAAGCCCGCCTAGCCATGTGCCGTCGAGCGATCTCCTCCTGGACTCGTGAACAGCATTTCAACAGCAAAGAGGCAATAAATAAGCTGAAGCTACAGCTTGATAGGGAAATGTCAAATCCTCAAGGTGATGACCAACTAATCACAACGCTCAATATGGAACTGAGGATAGCATATAAGGCGGAAGAGGACTTCTGGCGCCAGAGGAGTAGAATCATGTGGCTCTCGCTAGGTGATAAGAACTCGGGATATTTTCACGCCGTCGCCAAAGGCAGGAGAGCTCGTAACAGGATGACAGTCATTGAAGACTCAGAGGGCACAGCTTATTTTGAGGAAGATCAGATTGCAAAACAGATCATCGACTACTTCTCGGTGATGTTTACCTCAGAGAACACGAGCACCACCACAACGGATACGAAAGGCATCGTTGAAACAGCCATCAAGCCAAGTATCTCGACAGCGACAAATGACAGAATCTGTGCGATACCGGACGCCACAGAGATTAAGAACTCCCTGTTCCTTATACATCCGGACAAAGCGCCAGGCCCCGATGGCTTCTCAGCCAGTTTCTTCCATTCCAATTGGAATGCTGTCGGCCCAGCTTTGATTCGAGAAGTACAAGATTTCTTCAGTACGGGGCACCTGCCAACGGATACAAATGTTACTCATATTCGCCTGATACCGAAGAACAGAGGAGCGAAGGTGGTAGCAGATTATCGGCCGATAGCTTTGTGTAATGTGTCGTATAAAATCATCACGAAGCTCCTTTCTCTCCGGCTCAAACCGATACTACAGGATATCATTTCCGAGACACAGTCCGCATTTGTACCGGGAAGAGCAATCTCCGACAACATCCTTATCACTCATGAGATCCTCCACACACTGAAGATATCTGAAGCACAAGTTCGATGCTCAATGGCGGTCAAGACGGATATGAGCAAAGCCTACGATAGGCTCGAGTGGAACTTTGTTGAGACGGTTTTAGAAAGATTCGGCTTCGTGGCTCCTTTCATCAAACTGATTATGCAGTGTGTGTGCTCTGTCTCCTACTCCTTTCTCATTGATGATTCGGTCCATGGCATGCTACTTCCCTCAAGAGGAATCCGACAAGGAGACCCACTGTCCCCTTATCTTTTCATTTTATGCGGAGAAGTACTGTCAGGACTTTGTCGGAGAGCACAACTGAGCGGACATATGCCGGGCCTGAGAGTTGCAACACCGGCACCAAGGCTCAATCATTTACTTTTCGCCGATGACACTATGTTCTTCCTCGAGACAAACGATATGAGCTGCATGGCCTTACTGGATATCTTACACAAGTATCGGTTGGCATCGGGACAGATGATTAACACCGAAAAGTCCTCAATTTCTTTCTCAGCAAAGACCCCGCAGGTAATACGGGAACGTGTTAAAACACACCTCGGGATTGCAAAGGAAGGAGGAGTGGGAAAATACTTGGGTCTTCCGGAACACTTTGGTCGACGGAAAAAAGATCTTTTCACAAGTATAGTGGATCGTATTAGACGGAAAGCGGCAAGCTGGGCTTCAAGACAATTATCAGGCGCTGGAAAACTGGTGATGCTAAAGTCAGTCTTATCTGCGGTCCCTTCTTATGCTATGACATGCTTTGAACTACCTGTAAGCTTATGTCACCGCATCCAATCCGCCCTCACGAGGTTTTTTTTGGGATGTATCTCCGGATGAAAAGAAAATGTGCTGGGTATCTTGGGATAAAATTACAGCTCCTAAGGCTTTGGGAGGACTGGGAGTCAGAGATATTCAAGCCTTTAACAAGGCCTTACTCGCGAAACAAGCATGGCGTATAGTGACAAAACCGGAATGCCTCTTAGCTAGAGTTTTGCGAGGCAAATACTGCGGGAAGGCTTCTTTTCTGGATACCGAAGCGCCTAAAGCTGCCTCGCACGGTTGGCGTGGGATCCTCGTGGGTAGAGAACTGTTGCTAAGCAATCTCACCAAAGTAATTGGCGATGGAGAGAGCACACGGTTATGGAAGGACCCATGGATCAGCTCGACCAAACCCTTGAGAATTATGGGACCGGTACAGGAGAAGCATCAGGACCTAGTTGTGGCAGACCTACTCTGTAGGGAGACACGGGAGTGGAACAGGCTGAGAATTAGCAACATATTACCGGAGTTTCTGCAAGCCATTCTAGCGATCAAACCGAGCATCACAGGAGCGATGGATTCCTATGCCTGGCTAGCTTCCAAAACGGGTGTATACACTGTTAAATCAGGGTACTTTGTGGCAGTAACAACAGAGGTGGAGACTGCAACCGACCAAGAACTTTACAAGGCTATTTGGAGGTGTAAAGTCTCTCCAAAGACACAAATTTTCTTATGGAAAATTGCGAAAGGAGCTCTGGCTTTAGGTGAAAATCTGGCGAAAAGAGGCCTGACTTCCAACATCAGCTGTAAACACTGCGGGGAACCGGAAACTGCAAATCATGTGTTTCTACACTGCAGTTTTACTAGACAAGTTTGGAGCTACAGCCAGCTATGGACGACGGACTTCAACCCATCCGCATGTGACTCCTTCAGTGAAGCTTTCCTATCATCTACGCAGCTGATTAATCTACCACCTACTGGAGTTACAGAGAACATTTTCCCATGGATACTATGGGGACTCTGGATAGCAAGAAATTTATTGGTTTTCGAAAACAGAGTAACCACGATATCAGAGCTCCTCTCGAGAGCAATCAGAAGCGCTCGAGACTGGATAATGGCGCAAGCAACGGTCGCTCAACAACGCCAGCCATCACTCTCTGTTTTGGTTGATCCTTTGCCTCCTTTCACCTTTACTTGTTTCACTGATGCAGCTTGGCAAGCTACAACCCAACGTGCAGGCTGCGGATGGATATTCTTCACACACCAAGGAGAACGCCTGGAGCAAGGAACCTCTATGTTTGAGCATACCTCGACACCACAAATGGCGGAAGGACTTGCCATCAGATCGGCTCTGTTTCACGCTCTAACAGCCGGCTACTCAAGAATCTGTATCAAATCAGATTGTCAAGCACTAGTTGCTAACATCAACTCGAAGAAGCACCCGAAGGATCTCTACGGAATCACCAGGGACATCGAGCACCTATCTCTCTCTTTCGATTTCATTGTCTTTTCTTTTGTACCAAGAAACTTGAACTTCCTTGCTGATTCCCTTGCAAAATCAGTACTGTATTAGACTCCAACCAACTGTTTAGTTGGCCTGCTCCTTTATTAATAGAATGTCTGTGTTCAAAAAAAAAAAGTAAACTGTTTTTATTAGGTTGATTTAAGGTTTTTTATTAAAAAAATTTGTAAATTATTTTATTTTTATTTTTATTAAGTTTTAAAAAGTTTATTTTTATTTAAAAATTGAAAAAAATTATTTTTATTTTCCCTTTTAAAACGTTTTAACTATTATTTTTAAAGTATATTAGTTTAATATTTTTAATTAGATTAATCAAGGGTTATTTTTGGGATTATGAAAAAAATTATACTAAAAGGACAACTAAATGATGGTTTTATACTATAGGAACAACCATGCTGAATTTTTGTTCCGTTTTGGCAATTTTCTCTAAAAAAATTGTTTGGCAAGTTTGATACTACACTAATAATTAATGAAAAACGGGCCTGTTGGTATCACAATATTACTTGTGTATTTAGCCATTAAAACGAGTGGACCTATAATTGATTTTCACATTAAAACAAATGGGCTTAGCCGCATCTGCTTGGGTTCAAAAATATTATCATAATTATTTATCAAAAATAAATTTACATATGTGTTCCTAAATTTTAGAAATATTTCGCGTGGGATCTTCTCATTAAAGCCAAAATCCAACACTTGATCCCCACGAAAAAAGAATTGAGGCTACTAACAACTCAATTGCCATAAATTATTCCTAAATATACTGACATCCATTTAAATTTTAGAAACATTTACCGTGGGAATCTCCTCAATTAAAACAAGATCTCAAAATTGATCCCCACGAAATATAATAGAGGTTAATAACTACTGAATTGCCATATCTTTATTGTTCATAATTATTCCTAAATATTATCGCCTATATTATTGTTTAGATCTATGGATATTTTAACATTTAATCATGTTAAAGTCATTTTCCATAACAACTTTCTCACCTTATATATATACACACCTCTTACGCTTCTTTTTATACACATACATTCAGAGTTCACAAAAGAAAAACGATGGCAAACAATCAAAATTATGTCTACGTTCACAAAGTGAAACCACACAAAGATGCTTGGAGAGTGCACGTGAAGATGCTCCATTCATGGACATCGAACACAAGTTATGGAGGGGAAACTCTAGAATGTGTTCTTGCTGATGAAATAGTAAGTCATCACCTTACTAAACTTTGAAGATATGTTATATCTTTTCTTTGTATTTTCATAATTGTTATTTTTGTGGGTTTAGGGTGGCAAGATTCACGCAAGTTGCAAAAGAAATCTGATGTTTTGCTTGAAACAAAATCTCCCGATTGGTGAATGGATATTCGTTGAACACTTCAAGGTTGTTGCTTCTGGTGGTATATATTGATCAACCCCGCTACCATACAAAATCAATTTCACAAGTGACACACTGATAACTCAGTCAGTGTTTGAGGACATCAATCCATGTCTTGCTCTGGTGAATTACAAAGATTTGGGTACAGATGATTTAGATGTAAATGTCCTAATCCGTATGATCCTATCCTTGCGAAAACATATTTGTATATTACCTTATTATTTTATTTGTAACATGCATTTTTGTAGTATTATGATATATATTTATTTTTTGTACAGATATCCTTGGTGAAGTCATTGATCTTGGAGTAATACAAACCGTGCAAGTTAATCAACAAGACAGGGAAAAAACTTAAATTTTCGTTTACGTAACACAAAGTGAGCTTGGTCCGATTTGTGGAACTTGAAATTATAGTGTTTAATATGATTTTGCTTAACTATTTTCCTGTCTATTTTTTTTTTCAGTGGTCGTGATGTTGCATGTTGCTTGTGGGGGAAATTTGCTGAACAATTTGAATCCATAATTGAAGCTAGATCTGTTGAAGCACTAATCTGTTTGATTAGGTTTGCTAAAATCAGCTCCTACAACGGTATATACATGTACATAAAATAAGATATTCAGATCAAATTGTGGCCATTATATTAGATATATGTGATTTTGGTTTTGCAGGTGAGTTACAAATCACAAGTGCATTTGATGCTTCAATTGTAACTCTCAAACCCAACTATGAAGGAAGTCATTGAGTTTAAAGAAAAGTAAGATTCAAACTGATTGAGAATATACGATAATATATTTCAATTCTCGCTGTTGAAGTTATTTATAATTTTTTTTGTTACGAATCAGACTGCTGCGCAATGATCTCCCTCTTGCTATTATTGACCAAAAAGAGTGACAATAAGATGACAAAGCTCCAAAAAACAGATTGGGAAGATGTTGACTCAGATCCATCGCTGAGATATTGATGCAATTGAGGTTGGTTATATATATATATATATATATATATATAATATATATATATATATATATATATCACTTACAAGCACTGTATTGAAATTTAGGGTTGTGTATTGCAGGTTCAGAGTTGCAAAATCATATGTTCAATTGAATCTATTGACACAGATTGGGTTGTTTCTACTTTGGATGTGTTGCACACAAACAAACGTGCCACTAGGATTTTTAGCATCCAATTGGAAACTTGTCTCAAAACGACAAACCATTATGGCGTGCGAAAAATGTCACTCACATGCTGAAAAGATTGAACCAAAGTAAGTGCCAATGCATCTATGTTATGAAACATGAGTTTTGTCGTTTTAATAATGGTGTCCACTAATGTTTTGGTAAAATAATAAGGTATAAGCTGCATTTGAATGTGAAAGATGACAGTGGTTCGTGCAAATTTGATGCTTGACACTTTGGCCAGTACCATTGTTGATTGTGATGCTGTTGAACTTTGGGATGGTTCATTTGATGAGGCAAGTATATTTTCTCATAATCAAATGTATTTGTATTAGTCTGATACAAATTATAATTCTAACTATTATATTATTTTACAGATAGAAGATCCTGAACTAATCCCCATGCTCCTCGAAGCATTAGTTGGGAAGTCTTTTTTGTTTTTGGTATATCTATAAGCTCGGGAAATCTAGATAAATGATCCAACACCTACTTTGTTTCGGAAGTTTGGATAATCAAAATAAAACTCGAGTCTCATTCTGAACCTGTTTCTGCCTTAGCGACAAATTCGTCCACTCTTTCTACGGGAGAGGTTTATAATATATTATCTAGTTTATAGATTTTGAGAAGTTTAATTTATAATAAATTTTAAATTTTCTTAAAATAATTTAAATGGGTTATCCGAACCTGAACCAAACCCACAAATATCTGTACTGAACCTAAACTGAAATTTAAAAATATCCGAATGAAACTGAAATCTTGCGTCCCGAAAACCTAAAACCCAAACAGACCCAAACCGAACTCGAATGAGTACCCCGAACGTCCACACATAATCATTATTATTTATAATATATGCGTCATCATATAATTTATCTTATTTTATATGTACCATCATATATGTAATCATTAACCTACTAGTATTTTATATGTATCATCATATAAATAATCATATATATTATATTTGAAATTAATGTGAAACACAAAAACCATAATTTAAGTTGGTATTTGAAAATGGGCTTTGCATTGTATTTTTCTCATATATATTGAAAACATTTTCTTACAATGGTTATTGGAAAATTTTAGTAAAAAAATAAATTTTGAAATATGTATATATTTGAATCAATTTTAAATTAGTCCATTATATTTTCGTATATTTTAAAACTAGTCCGGATAGATAGTTTCTCATAATATAATGGATTTCTAATTTTTTTAGTAACTTAAATCCATTATTTTTTTAAAATATATTGCTATCCATTTTTTCAAACAACATTATATTTCTTTTTATAGTGCTATTCATATTTCCAAACGAATCAAAATATACTTCAATTTAATAATGTTGATATAATGTTTCTTGTAGTTTGTAATAACACAATTAAACAATGTAAAAAAAATCATTTTTAAAAATAAGTTTTGATTGTTGACAAATTTTATATTTTATTGCATGTATATGTCTTAGGGAAAAAAACTACCACATGTTTTATAACTAAGGTATAACAGGATTTACATTTTTTATATTTAGTTTACAAAGTCTGAATAAATGTAAGATCTACAAACATAGGGAAATACAATCACTTTAATGATTTATCTAGTTGTTCTTAAAATGATTGTGATAAGTCTTTGTCGTTCTTTATGATTTCTGTTTC
>NW_026615366.1:72500-89142 GCF_000801105.2 Raphanus sativus | reverse complement strand
TCTTGTAAGACCCAAACCTGGATCCCATGATCCAACCAGTCCGCGGCCTTACCTAAACATCTAAGTGTAATTCAGCCGGTTATGGTCCAATCTTTACTTAGTCATTTTTCAATCATTTGAGGTTCATGCAAGTATAAAATCAATGCGGAAGCTTAAGGCAAACATTACTTATATAGATAAGTCAAATGAGATCCATACAAAGTATTCAATCCACACAAGTTGCACAATAGGCTATGTTAAATCCAAATGTTTACAATAAGACTACATCACACATCCCACACGGCCAAGGTCTTCATGGCTCCTTAGCCTTACCACGATCCCTGTCAGGACCTGAAATCAAAACCCACAACACATCTGCATAAGAATCATAACCGATATCCTAGCAATATACAACCTAAGCATGGTTTGGACACTTAGTCCATATTCTGGCCGATTTGTGACCCATTGATTTACTCATTCAAAAACTCATATTAACACATGATAATTCATGATAAATCATGATTAAGAGAATGGTCCAAGCGGATTCCCCAGAACCGGCCTTGATCATATTGATCTTGGCCGTGAACCACCTGACCGGTTTCATGGTACCATCTCGAAATCAATCATATAAAATTATTCTATCACTTTGATAATTCATTATAAATCCCCACTAAGAGATATCAATCGCCAAATCCCAATAACTCCCACTGGAAGCATGAGATCGGTTCACACATGCTCAACCAAGGCCATGGAGAGATTACTCTGATCTAACCGAGCCTTGGTGGCGTGATCGTGAGTTTATACTCATAAATAACTTCAGAATATATTAGAGAAGAGATGTAATGACAAAATAAGAACAATAGATGCAACCATCCACTCATGGATCAAACGGCCGAACCATCCGGATGGATGATTACCGGCGGTTTGTACTTGGTTTGCATCCAGTACCTTAGGCGTGTGTTCGGAAGCCCCCACACTCTTCTCGGTTGCCTTCTCCTTTCCTCTGGTATCCATTCTCGATCACGGTTCACTTGCCCACGGCTTAGAACTCACCGGAATCCCCTTGGTACCACACGGACTGCCTTTGCGGTCTTGTTTCTCTTTTCTCTCTTTGATTCTGTAGAGATTTGGGCAGAGTTTCCCCTTGTCTTTCTGATGAGAAATGTCGATAATGGAGGGGTTTATTTATAGGGAAGAAGATTGGAACCGTCCGGACGCTGTGATTGGCCAAATGGCCAACGGACACCTTTTCGCCCCAAAACCGTCCCAAACCGTCCAACCGCATGTAACCGCCCCTTCCTTCCTTCCTTCTCATCGATCTTAAGCTCAGCTAGTTGCCCACAAGCTCAGCTCACTTGCCCATGCAAGCTAGACCCATCGGTCATCCTTGCTCAGCATCCGGTCCGTGACCATCATTCACGGTCCGCATTTACCGGCCAAGGCTCCATCACTCCGTCCAGCTGAGTTGAGCTGAGTGACAGTTGCCTGAGCTGAGTGAGCTTCCTCTCCAGCTCCTGTGAGCTGCCCAAGACTGTTTGAGCTCCTCACCAGCTTCACCGAGCTGATGGAACTCCTTCCGGACCATGTCCAGCTTCCGGATTACTCGTCCAGCTACCTTTTCCTTCTTCCCTTCTTATTCTGGTCAAGTCTCAGCTTCCTGATGCACTTAACCCTTAGATCAGACCATGATACGCTTGCCTTTAGGTCTTTTCAACCTGGCCAGCCCATCTCCCCGCACCATGGCCTATCCGGATGCCTTACTTAGAACTCGGGACATGACAAGTCTCCCCCACTTGGAAGGAACTCGTCCCCGAGTTCATATTGGATGATTCTCCAACCACATACTGACTATACCACTCAGGATACTCAGCTTTCATTCTTGCTTCTGTTTCCCAAGTGATAATGTCTTTGCCATTGAATTCCCATACAATCTTTAGCATAGGAACTGTCTTCTTTCTCATTGCCTTTTCCATCCGATCAATGATCCGAACCGGCCTCGTCTCTAAGGTGAGGTTCTTACCAAGATCTTTTGGAATTTCAGGCAAGACAATGTCTTGATCCGTTAGGCACTTCCTTAGTTGAGACACATGGAATACATTGTGGTAAGCATCCATCTCAGATGGCAAATCCAGTTTGTAAGCCACTGCCCCAACTCTTTCAAGTATCCTGAATGGACCTAAGAACCTTGGGTCTAGTTTCCTTCTTCCAGAAACTCTTGCCCTTCCTTTGAAGGTAATCATCTTGAGATAGATTAGATCACCAACCTCAAATTCAAGATGTTTCCTTCTCTTGTCAGCATAGCTCTTTTGGCGGTCTTGAGCTTCCTTCATCTTCTCCTTGACCAATTTGATCTTTTCTGTGGTCTCTTCCACAATCTCAGGACCTATCATGCTACGTTCCCCCACTTGGGTCCAGCATAAAGGTGTCCTGCAAGGTCGTCCATACAATGCTTCATAAGGAGACATACCAATGCTGGTGTGAAAGCTATTGTTGTATGCAAACTCCACCAGTGGTAAATGCTTCTCCCATGAGTCACCCCAATCTAGAACACATGCCCTTAGCATATCTTCTAATGTCTGGATGGTCCTTTCTGACTGACCATCCGTTTGAGGATGATAGGATGTGCTCATGTTCACTCTTGTTCCTAGGGCCTTTTGGAAGGCTCTCCAGAAATAAGAAGTGAATCTAGGGTCTCTGTCTGAGACTATACTGGCCGGCACTCCATGCAGCCTCACAATCTGATCCATGTAGATTTTTACAATTTCATCCACTCCATCACCTTTCTTGATGGGCAAGAAGTGTGCAGATTTGGTTAGGCGGTCCACAACCACCCATACTGCATCTTTCTTGTTTCTAGTTGTGGGAAATCCAGTCACAAAGTCCATTGTGATGTGATCCCATTTCCATTCTGGTATGGGAAGGTTTTGTAATAAACCACTTGGAACCTGATGTTCAGCCTTGACTAATTGACAAGTGGGACACTTGGCCACCCACTCAGCAATGTCAGCCTTCATTCTGATCCAATGGTAATACCTTTTGATGTCTTTGTACATCTTGTTTAGTCCCGGGTGTACTGAGAACTTAGACTTATGAGCTTGACTCATAATCTCTTCCTTTAGTCCCCGGTCACCAGGTACACTAACCCTCCCATGTACCAAAATGGTACCATTACTTGTGACTTGATACTCAGTCTTGTCATTCTTTGCAACCTTTTGCAAGTTCTCATCCAAGCTTTGTGCTTGTTGTATTCTGGTAAGTAGATCGGCCTGGTTCACAGCCTCTAAACCCAAAGGCTCATCCTCACTTGCCATGGTGTCTAGATGTAGTGACCGGACCATCCCTTCCAGGATCTCTGCTTCTTTCTCAGCTGATACCTCAGCCCTACGCCTGCTTAAGGCATCTGCCACTAGATTGGCCTTGCCTGGATGATAGGCAATGTCCAAATCATAGTCGGCCACAAACTCCATCCACCGCCTTTGTCTCAAATTCAACTCAGGTTGAGTGAAAATGTACTTCAGGCTCTTGTGGTCTGTGAGAATCTGAACTTTGGCACCATATAAATATGATCTCCATATCTTTAAGGCAAACACCACTGCTGCCATCTCCAGGTCGTGTGTTGGGTAGTTGCCCTCATGCTTCCTGAGTTGCCTAGAGGCATATGCTATGACCTTCCCATGCTGTGTGAGTACACAGCCTAATCCAGTAATGGATGCATCCGTGTACACCACATATGGTTGGTCCTCCTCAGGTAACACCAAAACTGGTGCACTGGTCAGCATGTTCTTCAAGGCTTCAAAGCTCTTTTCACAAGCCTCTGACCAAATGAACTTGACATCTTTTCCGGTAAGTTGTGTCATCGGTTGTGCCACACTTGCAAACCCTTTGACATACTTCCTGTAGTATCCGGCCAAACCCAAGAAGCTTCTTACTTCTGTAGCATTCTTTGGCCTTGGCCACTCTTGTATACACTTGATCTTCTCCGGATCAACAGACACTCCTTCCTCAGACACCACATGTCCTAGGAAGCCAATGCTCTTCTGCCAAAAGCTACACTTGCTTAGCTTGGCAAACAATTGTTGTTCTCTCAACCTTTCCAACACCAACCTGAGATGCCTCTCATGGTCTTCCCGGGTCTTAGAGTAAACTAGTATATCATCAATGAAGATGATTACAAATTCATCTAAGTACTCCCTGAAAATTCCATTCATCATCTTCATGAAGGCTGCTGGTGCATTAGTCAATCCGAATGGCATAACCACAAACTCATAGTGGCCATACCTAGTCCGGAAAGCTGTCTTCCTTACATCTTCTGATGCAATGGGGATTTGATGATAACCAGATGCCAAATCAATCTTGGAGAACCATTTGGCTCCCTTTAGTTGATCTAGCAACTCATCAATCCGGGGCAATGGGTACTTATTCTTTATAGTCACCCTATTCAACCCCCTATAGTCTATGCACAACCTGAAGCTACCATCCTTCTTTTTGACAAAGAGGACTGGTGCACCCCAGGGTGATACACTTGGGCGTATGAACCCCTTTTCCAACAACTCTTCAAGTTGTTTCTTTAGCTCAGCCATCTCAGCTGGAGCCATGCGGTATGGGCTCTTTGACATTGGGGCCGTCCCTGGTTCCAGTTCTATTATGAATGGGTCAGACCTATCAGGGGGAATGCCCTGTAGTGACCTAAACACATCATCAAACTCACTGACCAGCGGTATCCCGTCCGGGCCACCATCCCCTACGACCTCCTTAGTGGTGATTGTGGCTATATAAGCCTCACAACCTTGTACCAGCATCCTTGCCGCACGGACTGCTGATAACACTAAGCATCCAGAGGCCGGATTAATACCTTGGTACTTGATCGGGGGTCCACACCCACTCTCAAACTGCACCCTTCCTCGATGACAGTCTAAGGTGGCCCGATTCTTGCCAAGCCAGTCCATACCTAGGATCACCTCGTGATTCTTAAGGCGGACCACAATCAGATCCACCGGCATTGCCTTACTATGGATCATTACTGGGATGTCTTTGACTAGACCTAGTGGGTGCATCATTTGCCCACCGGCTGCACTCACCAAGCCAAGATCATCCCTAGTTCCCATTTGGAACATACCTTTTCCAATCATATCTGGACTCACAAAACTATGTGTAGCTCCAGTATCAAATAATACATGTGTTTCCACACCACCAATACATAAGGTCCCTACATAAGACCTTAACTAAGTATCTAGTCCATCCTAGATTCCATACCATGCCATTCTAATAAATTTAAAAATTTAAGAAGAATGGGTTTTAGAATTATACCAGTGATCGCCTTGAAGGGTCCGGACTCATCCGCATCCCTTGAAAGCTCATAGACACGAGGTGCTGAAGTTTGGCCTTGTTTGTTGTCTGGCCGGTTGCTCTCCGTACGGCCCTTGCCTTGTCCAGTCTGCAACTGGGGACAATCCACACGGAAATGGCCTTTCTTACCACATTGGTGACAAGTTCTGGCCTCACTGGTCGAGCCTTGCCCACGGTTCCTATCCGGACCAGGACAATCCCGAGCTGAGTGATCCATCTTGCCACAACGGGTACATGCTCCCATTGCCTTCCAGCACTCTCCTCCATGATGTTTGCCACACTTGGGACACTCTGGCCTACCACTTGAGGTTTTACCCCCTTCAGCCGCATCCCTCTTTCTCTTCTTGTCACCACTCTGACCGGAAGACACCACCACACTCTTGAGCTTGTGCTTGTTCTCCTCAGCTAGATTGGTTTCCAGCATTGCCATCCTTTCCACCAACTCAGAGACTGTGTTGAAGGTACGGACTGAGCAATAAGTCTTAAGCTCAGGTCTCAAGCCCCTTATGAACCTGCGGACCTGAACCTTTTCATCCTCAAGTTCCTTACCCACATATCTCCTGAGCCGGTTGAACTCTTCCTCGTACTCCCTTACTGACCGTTTGCCCTGGACCAAGTCCAAGAACTTAGCTTCCAAACGGTCCCATGCTTCTGCTGGAAAGTACTTGTGGTTGAACTCAACCTCAAAGTCAGAGAACTTCACAATGGAACCATTGGTGCGCTTGTCTAAGGACAGCCACCAGTTGTGTGCATCTCCCTCCAGGAAGTGCACTGCTATGTCTCTTTGGTACTCCTCAGGGCACCTTGTAGACCTGAAGTTCCTAGCCAGTCGGTCCCTCCACTCATCTGCCTCCATGGGATCAGCACTTCCAGCAAAGTGTTTGGTTCCCAAACGGGTGATATGCTCAAGCACCTTCAGATAATCAACCTTCTTGGTTGTTCCAACTGGTGGATCTAACTCAATAACCTCAGCAAGAGGCGCCACATATCCACCAGTCACACCAACACCAGGAGCTACCATTGGCGCTTGAGTAGTTTGACCCATAGATGAATTCACAACTGGTGTGAACACTTGGGTCATAGCCAGCATCTGACTTCCCATTAACTTGATTGCATCAAGTATCTGCTTCATGGTTGGTTCAGCCATTGGTTCCTCCGGTCCAATCCTCCCATCTCCTTGGATGTTTGGATTAGCCCGGTTACCAGTCTCTGAGGACTCAGCTTCACCTTCCTGATCATTCTCTTGCTGCCCACTTCCTGCTCCTAGCTGGTTTCCAGGCGCATTTAGTGGTTGCCCGGTCTCGTCCAACTGCCTATTCTCTCCACCCAGCTGAACCTCAGTCTGGTTCACTTGAGTTTCAGTCAGGATGGCCTCACTGGTCTGACCAGTAGGTGGAACTGACAGCAACACTGATGGATTAGGCGCTGAGGCATCTCCAGCTGCGGACGCCCCTGTCCCATCCTTAGTCTTCCGAGACCTCTTCTTAGTTCCCTTAGGACATCAAAGACAAACACAAGGCAAAAGGTTAGATTAACATTTTTATTTGCAAACCTCAAGCAATATTATGTTAACCAGAACCCAAAACCTGCCATGAGACCCAGCCGGATGTGTGATGACCTGCCCTAACCACAGCCTAGAATCAAGCATGCTCTGATACCAACTTGTAAGACCCAAACCTGGATCCCATGATCCAACCAGTCCGCGGCCTTACCTAAACATCTAAGTGTAATTCAGCCGGTTATGGTCCAATCTTTACTTAGTCATTTTTCAATCATTTGAGGTTCATGCAAGTATAAAATCAATGCGGAAGCTTAAGGCAAACATTACTTATATAGATAAGTCAAATGAGATCCATACAAAGTATTCAATCCACACAAGTTGCACAATAGGCTATGTTAAATCCAAATGTTTACAATAAGACTACATCACACATCCCACACGGCCAAGGTCTTCATGGCTCCTTAGCCTTACCACGATCCCTGTCAGGACCTGAAATCAAAACCCACAACACATCTGCATAAGAATCATAACCGATATCCTAGCAATATACAACCTAAGCATGGTTTGGACACTTAGTCCATATTCTGGCCGATTTGTGACCCATTGATTTACTCATTCAAAAACTCATATTAACACATGATAATTCATGATAAATCATGATTAAGAGAATGGTCCAAGCGGATTCCCCAGAACCGGCCTTGATCATATTGATCTTGGCCGTGAACCACCTGACCGGTTTCATGGTACCATCTCGAAATCAATCATATAAAATTATTCTATCACTTTGATAATTCATTATAAATCCCCACTAAGAGATATCAATCGCCAAATCCCAATAACTCCCACTGGAAGCATGAGATCGGTTCACACATGCTCAACCAAGGCCATGGAGAGATTACTCTGATCTAACCGAGCCTTGGTGGCGTGATCGTGAGTTTATACTCATAAATAACTTCAGAATATATTAGAGAAGAGATGTAATGACAAAATAAGAACAATAGATGCAACCATCCACTCATGGATCAAACGGCCGAACCATCCGGATGGATGATTACCGGCGGTTTGTACTTGGTTTGCATCCAGTACCTTAGGCGTGTGTTCGGAAGCCCCCACACTCTTCTCGGTTGCCTTCTCCTTTCCTCTGGTATCCATTCTCGATCACGGTTCACTTGCCCACGGCTTAGAACTCACCGGAATCCCCTTGGTACCACACGGACTGCCTTTGCGGTCTTGTTTCTCTTTTCTCTCTTTGATTCTGTAGAGATTTGGGCAGAGTTTCCCCTTGTCTTTCTGATGAGAAATGTCGATAATGGAGGGGTTTATTTATAGGGAAGAAGATTGGAACCGTCCGGACGCTGTGATTGGCCAAATGGCCAACGGACACCTTTTCGCCCCAAAACCGTCCCAAACCGTCCAACCGCATGTAACCGCCCCTTCCTTCCTTCCTTCTCATCGATCTTAAGCTCAGCTAGTTGCCCACAAGCTCAGCTCACTTGCCCATGCAAGCTAGACCCATCGGTCATCCTTGCTCAGCATCCGGTCCGTGACCATCATTCACGGTCCGCATTTACCGGCCAAGGCTCCATCACTCCGTCCAGCTGAGTTGAGCTGAGTGACAGTTGCCTGAGCTGAGTGAGCTTCCTCTCCAGCTCCTGTGAGCTGCCCAAGACTGTTTGAGCTCCTCACCAGCTTCACCGAGCTGATGGAACTCCTTCCGGACCATGTCCAGCTTCCGGATTACTCGTCCAGCTACCTTTTCCTTCTTCCCTTCTTATTCTGGTCAAGTCTCAGCTTCCTGATGCACTTAACCCTTAGATCAGACCATGATACGCTTGCCTTTAGGTCTTTTCAACCTGGCCAGCCCATCTCCCCGCACCATGGCCTATCCGGATGCCTTACTTAGAACTCGGGACATGACACATAGCCGGATGTGTGATGGCTGCCCTGCTCCACAGCCAACTACAGACCAACTATCCTTCTCAGTTGTTCACGACCCAAACCTGGATCCCTTGATCCAACCTGTCCGCGGCCTTACCTAAACATCTAAGTGTAATTCAGCCGGTTATGGTCCAATCTTTACTTAGTCATTTTTCAATCATTTGAGGTTCATGCAAGTATAAATCAATGCGGAAGCTTAAGGCAAACATACTTATATAGATAAGTCAAATGAGATCCATACAAAGTATTCAATCCACACAGTTGCACAATAGGCTATGTTAAATCCAATGTTTACAATAAGACTACATCACACATCCCACACGGCCAAGGTCTTCATGGCTCCTTAGCCTTACCACGATCCTGTCAGGACCTGAAATCAAAACCCAAAACACATCTGCATAAGAATCATAACCGATATCCTAGCAATATACAACTAAGCATGGTTTGGACACTTAGTCCAATATTCTGGCCGATTTGTGACCCATGATTTACTCATTCAAAACTCATATTAACACATGATAATTCATGATAAATCATGATTAAGAGAATGGTCCAAGCGGATTCCCCAGAACCGGCCCTTGATCATATTGATCTTGGCCGTGAACCACCTGACCGGTTTTCATGGTACCATCTCGAAATCAATCATATAAAATTATTCTATCACTTTGATAATTCATTATAAATCCCCACTAAGAGATATCAATCGCCAAATCCCAATAACTCCCACTGGAAGCATGAGATCGGTTCACACATGCTCAACCAAGGCCATGGAGAGATTACTCTGATCTAACCGAGCCTTGGTGGCGTGATCGTGAGTTTATACTCATAAATAACTTCAGAATATATTAGAGAAGAGATGTAATGACAAAATAAGAACAATAGATGCAACCATCCACTCATGGATCAAACGGCCGAACCATCCGGATGGATGATTACCGGCGGTTTGTACTTGGTTTGCATCCAGTACCTTAGGCGTGTGTTCGGAAGCCCCCACACTCTTCTCGGTTGCCTTCTCCTTTCCTCTGGTATCCATTCTCGATCACGGTTCACTTGCCCACGGCTTTAGAACTCACCGGAATCCCCTTGGTACACACGGACTGCCTTTGCGGTCTTGTTTCTCTTTTCTCTCTTTGATTCTGTAGAGATTTGGGCAGAGTTTCCCCTTGTCTTTCTGATGAGAAATGTCGATAATGGAGGGGTTTATTTATAGGGAAGAAGATTGGAACCGTCCGGACGCTGTGATTGGCCAAATGGCCAACGGACACCTTTTCGCCCCAAAACCGTCCCAAAACCGTCCAACCGCATGTAACCGCCCCTTCCTCCTTCCTTCTCATCAATCTTAAGCTCAGCTAGTTGCCCACAAGCTCAGCTCACTTGCCCATGCAAGCTAGACCCATCGGTCATCCTTGCTCAGCATCCGGTCCGTGACCATCATTCACGGTCCGCATTTACCGGCCAAGGCTCCATCACTCCGTCCAGCTGAGTTGAGCTGAGTGACAGTTGCCTGAGCTGAGTGAGCTTCCTCTCCAGCTCCTGTGAGCTGCCCAAGACTGTTTGAGCTCCTCACCAGCTTCACCGAGCTGATGGAACTCCTTCCGGACCATGTCCAGCTTCCGGATTACTCGTCCAGCTACCTTTTCCTTCTTCCCTTCTTATTCTGGTCAAGTCTCAGCTTCCTGATGCACTTAACCCTTAGATCAGACCATGATACGCTTGCCTTTAGGTCTTTTCAACCTGGCCAGCCCATCTCCCCGCACCATGGCCTATCCGGATGCCTTACTTAGAACTCGGGACATGACAGGATAGCTAGTGTTTGTAGGCTCCCTGCTCGCGCAGCCAACTACAGACCAACTATCCTTCTCAGTTGGTTCACGAGCATATTTATGCTCGTTGACTTGATCCGGGGCCTGTGTTGCGTACCTATCAGAAAGGAATTGCTAAGCTTTGCTTAAAATATTGTTCGCGGCTTCTCCTTCGTTGGGGAAATCGTGAACACAAAAGCCGGCACTTGTGATCCTCTCGTCTTTGCATGATATATGCATTGTTTCGCAAAGGTGAATAAGGTGTTGGCTGAGATCTCGGTTGCGGAAACGTTATGGCGGTGACTCGAAGCATTCTTGTCCTGCTAAGCACGTTTGTCTCCGGACAAAAGATTGACGGTCAAGTCCACGTCTGTCCCCCTTTCCTTGTGTTTGCGGGGATATGATGTGGTCTTGCGTGATTTATGAATGCTACCTGTTGATCCTGCCAGTAGTATATGCTTGTCTCAAAGATTTAAGGCATGCATGTGTAAGTATGAACGAATTCAGACTGTGAATGTCATGTCCCTGATCCTGGATATGATCCTTAGGATCGACCATGGTGCAAGGAGACGCACCAGTCAGCTCATGTGACCTAAACACAAGGGTATCATGGCCTGGAAGTAAGGTTAAGGGCATCAGGAAGCTAAGATATAGCTAAACCAAGAAGGAGACAAGTATAAAGGAGCTGTACAAAGTGTATGGCAGCTGGGCGATGCAGTGAGCAAGCTCGGCCAGCTAAATGAAGTGTAGTGCAGCTCAGTGTAGCTCACTGAAGAGTGTGTCAGCTCCCTGAGCTGGATGAACTAGCTCACTCAGCTGGGTCAGCTGGGGATCAGCTCAACTCAGCTAGACTGAGTGTTCAAGTCTTGGGCAGTTGGGCCAGGTCCGGACAGTGGTCGGACCATGTGGACCACCCGGGTGTGCCGGTGAGCCGGTGGGCACTTGTGGTTGAACCAGGGGCTTGGGCAACCAGCCTAGGCTTGTGTGTGACGTGTCTAGAGGTAGTTAGGCTGTCAAGGACGTCTGGTAACTGCCATAGGCGAACAGGTGTGATCTGGACCATTGATTAAATCAATGGCCAGAAATGTTAATGAAGGGATGCAATGGTTAAGAAGTAACCACCCCTTCTTCTATATAAGGAAGGCAAGTCCGTGCCTTTGCAGGCACGCCAGGGCTTCATTCTTCTTCCTGAAACACAAAAGAAAACCAGAGAAAAAGAGAGAGATGGTCGGATTGCACCATCCAACACCAAGGGTGGTTTGAAGGCAGCAAAGAGGCAGTTTTGTGGGCAATCAAGGGGGAAGTTGTGAACGACCCTGTGATGGGTTTTCACCATTGATGAACACGTCCCAGGCTTCCTCTACATCCTTACTACACATCCAAATAGCCAGGGAGAAGGGAGATGACCGGATTCACTCTCAAAGTCCAAGAGCAGCCTTAAGGGCAGTGGTGTGTAGAAAGGCAGTTTCATGGGTACTGAAGTGGGAAGTGATGCACGACCCTTGGGTGGTGTTTGATCATGGATGAACACACCCTAGGCTTCCTCTACATCATGGTAACACACGCAAATGGCAAGAAGAGAATGGAGAAGGCCGGACTCCACTCCCAAAGGCATGTACAGCCTTGAAGGTGGATGCAGTGCAGAAACTGTTTTCATGGAAGTTCCATGGAAGGGATGATGGGTGCGACCCATGTATGGATCTTATCAATACTGGAAGTATGTGATAAGACCTGAATAAGACAAGTGCAAGAGGCACAAGGCCGGACCTGATCAGGGAAGCACAAGGTCTAGCAAGATCAAGTATGAGGTAACATGTGTTGATTACTTATGTTTATGTTTATGTTTATGTCTGTGTTGTGTCTCTTGGGGTGGGATCAAGGCCAGGCATGGCACGCCCCTTGAGGAATGTATATTGTGATGTGTCTTAGGAATCCAAGACCCTGGACAAAGGGGCGGATCATAACTGATCTAACTCATCCATGTGGGATGATGGTTAGATGCTGTTCATTGGATAGTGATCAATGATGGATCATGGTTTGGTGTTGGGTTTGATCATGGTGTGAACCATGAGTCCGACCCACTGATGAGACACATGGGAGTCCTAGAGACAGAGGAACCATGTGGAGTGTAAGGTCCAATTCGTTTGGATCCAACAGCAAGCAAAGGAGAGGAGTAAGGCTGGTACTTGTTGGTATGGACCACAAGTATTGTGCTGGTGTGTTTATACAAGGAAGGCTGTGTGTGATCTGATCATGGGCAAGGATGGACGACCTGATCCATGGATGATGGATCAAGGTGTCTGATCTGATTGATCAAAGGATGCACCAGTGGTAAGAGCAACACTAATCAGGTTCAGTGGGACATAGTTCCATGGCCGGTTAGGTATGTGTGAAGACTCATCAGTTCTGAGTCATGTGGGGTGGTTGGTTGATTGACTCAGGAACTGGTGGGCATTATTAATCCTATTCTATGTTGATCAGACGTGGAGGTACTGAACCATGGAGTGGCCGGTTCAGAGAAATCTCTCCATGGCCTTGGTTGGGCAGGTAAGTGGAGATCTGATAGTTCCTGAAGGAATTGTTAGGATCCGACTTCAAATATCTCTTAATGGGTATTTATCATGAATTATCATGGTGAAAGATTAGTTTTATCTCATTGATTTAGAGGTGGTCAGTTATGGCCATATGGGCTGTTCATGGGCGAGATCAGTATGATCGAGGCCAGTTCTGAGAAATCTGACTTGACCATTCTCTTAGTTATGAATTATCATGATTTATCATGAATTTTAATTAGTTTTTGGAGCATGTTTGCTTGAGGTTGTTTTTGCAGCTGAAGACTTCCCAAAGGTACTTGGTCTGTGGGGATGGTTGGTTGAATGACTAAGTACCTAAGGGGAGAGTTTATACAGGTATAATGAGGAGTTGGACGAGTGGATGGGGAGCTAGGCAAAGCTACCTCGCAGCTCGATCAGCTGGAAGAGAGTTGGGAACCTCAAGTGAAGTGGTTCAGTTCAGCTAGCTGAATGAGCTAGCTAGACAGCTAAGGCAGCTGAGACAAAGAGCTATCAAGCTCCGTGGATGTGGCAAAGGTATGATCTAGCAATATTGCATAGATCTAGATAGAATGGTTAGGGGAATGGAACCTCAGTTATTGTATGACTTGGATTAGGTTCAGGATCAACCTTGGAGCTGGTAGTAGTTGTGTCTACTGATCATGGCTAAGGTGATTCGACCTGACAAGTGTTAGATTGGTTTTAGACCAATGGTTGATAGATAATATTCCGCTGTGCATAAGTTGAAAGGATCTAAGCTAGGGAATGACTAAGGTAGTCTTAAGCTAAGGTCCAAGATAGACTTCGCCTTTAGGCGAAAGTATATATAAAGATTGAAAAATTGAGTGGTTCGGTCAGGGTATGGACTGAGCGACGTGAGGCATCGACCGCGGCCTAGCCGGCCGGGTTCGGGTCTTACAAGTTGGTATCAGAGCATGCTTGATTCTAGGATCATTGGGTTGTGGTTGTTCACCCATGCATCCGGACAAGTAGATGCTGATGTGATTAATCCACCAGTTTTATTGTTGACTCAGCTGGAGGAAGTTAACAATGAAGCTGGATTGACTGTAAGTCAGCTCAACCCTACTGAGGTTCTAGTGGGGGAGAGCTGAGCTGCAGCTGGAAGGGGAAGTTGAATCCTCTTGTGATGTGAACCGGGCTGATCCAAACAATTGTTGCAAACAATGAGAGGACTAACCGGTTGATTGGGCAGCTGTTTTGGCAGCTAATGATCAAGCTGGGCCAGTAGCTGAGGTGGTCTAGATTGATCCACCAGCTAGGGCAGCTTGGTTAGTGGACTACCTGAGGGTGCTGGAGCACATAGCTCAGATGAGAACTAAGTATTTCTCAGGTAGTATGGATCCTTTTGAGGCAGATGAGTGGAGGTTCTGATTGGGTTGTAACTTCAGCTCAACTCACTGCTCAAAGGTAGTATGTTCCAAACCAAAATTATTTCTGGAAACTGAGACGACCATGGAACCTTACTAGGTGAGCCAAGAGGGAGCTGAGGCAAGATAGGGTATCATGCTTGTGAACGGGAAAGTTCCAAGGTGAACCGGCTTGGCCAAGATGCATTCTCCAAGGGCAAGATCCTGAACAGAAGGTTGGTTGATCTAGTTATCTGGAAATAATAGACGGATTGGACGGATCGATGCAATGCAAGATCTTTTATGGATGACCTGGACCAGGGAAGTAACATGAACCTGAGAGTGGCTTAGGTTGAAAGAAACGTGCAGCACTCTTTGGGGGTAAGTGTTATCCTTGGTGGCCGTTCAAAACAAGTGAGCATTTGCGAGGTTCAAGTTGGTTTAAGGGAGATGCTACATGGCTAGTATACGAGTGGCTTGGGATCAGATGGATCAGCTGGGACTCAGTATAGGCCAAGGTAGGATTCCTTAGATCAATTTGAATGGATTGGGTATATGATGTTAAGTGGCTTAGTATGATGGGGATTGAGGTATATTATAAACACTCTTGTGAATGGTATGGGACATTCACAGAAGTGTGACACTTTGGAGAATGGTATGGGACGTTTTCCAAATGTGTGATCAAACCGATGTCTTACTCATCTAGGTACTTAATGATCAGTGGTGTGGAAACACATGTACTTTCTGATACTGGAGCTACACATAGGTTTGTGAGTCCAGGATTGATCGGAAAGGGTTTGTTCCAGATGGGAACATGGGATTGTCTGGTTAGAGACATCCTGGTATTGATCACAGACAGGGTAATGCCTGCGGATCTGATTGTTGATCACAGACAGGGTAATGCCTGCGGATCTGATTGTAG
The DNA here is from genome assembly GCF_000801105.2 of Raphanus sativus. Taxonomy (NCBI): domain Eukaryota; kingdom Viridiplantae; phylum Streptophyta; class Magnoliopsida; order Brassicales; family Brassicaceae; genus Raphanus; species Raphanus sativus. The sequence goes on along the minus strand of NW_026615366.1, from coordinate 73,735 downwards.
TCCGCCTTAAGAATCACGAGGTGATCATAGGCATGGACTGGCTTGGCAAGAATCGGGCCACCTTGGACTGTCATCATGAGAGGATGCAGTTTGAGAGTGGGTGTGGACCCCCGATCAAGTACCAAGGTATTAATCCGGCCTCTGGATGCTTAGTGTTATCAGCAGTCCGTGCAGAAAGGATGCTTGAGCGGGGTTGTTGAGCCTAGTTGGCCACAACCAGCACTAAGGAGGTCGTAGGGGTTGGTGGCCCGGACGGGATACCGCTGGTCAGTGAGTTCGAGGATGTGTTTCGGGCGCTACAGGGCATTCCCCCTGATAGGGCTGACCCGTTCATAATAGAACTGGAACCAGGGACGGCCCCAATGTCAAAGAACCCATACTGCATGGCTCCTGCCGAGATGGCCGAGCTGAAGTCGACTAAGTCCAGTGAAGGACGAGGGTCGCAGCACAACCAAGTCGGAGATTGACCTAGGGTTGGAATGAAGTCGACCAAGTCCAGTGAGGGACGAGAGTCGCAGCACAACCAAGTCGGAGATTGACCTATGGTTGGATTGAAACGGTGGAGTCCCGGAGTGGACAGGACCGGAATGTGATCGAGTTCTTTAAAGACTTGACTGATACATCGAGTGTCTTGGAGATTGGGTAAATCTACTAAGACTCGAGTATGCAGTAAGTTCTTAAGGACTAAAAATGATCTAGTCATGGACTAGGCTCAGAGAATAATTGACTTGGTGTATACTAGACTGCAACTTGGAAAGTTGAGTTCAGTGACACAAGTCTGTTATGGTGTGATATGTAAAAGGAGAAGACCATTTGGTTCGGAATCAAGTGAGTTCCGTCCAAGTGGGGGAGACTTGTTCATACATTGATCAAAAAGGTGATCAGTGAAAAGGAACAAGGATGATGATGCAAAAGAGTTCGGTGGAACCTTTGGCATCAAGCAAAATGACAGCACCACTGGATTCGAGGACGAATCCATTCTAAGTGGGGGAGACTTGTCATGTCCCTGATCCTGGATATGATCCTTAGGATCGACCATGGTGCAAGGAGACGCACCAGTCAGCTCATGTGACCTAAACACAAGGGTATCATGGCCTGGAAGTAAGGTTAAGGGCATCAGGAAGCTAAGATATAGCTAAACCAAGAAGGAGACAAGTATAAAGGAGCTGTACAAAGTGTATGGCAGCTGGGCGATGCAGTGAGCAAGCTCGGCCAGCTAAATGAAGTGTAGTGCA
>NW_026615366.1:52500-55000 GCF_000801105.2 Raphanus sativus | reverse complement strand
GGGCGTGGTAGAGGCAGAGGCAATGGGTCGACTACTCGACCACAGAATACAGGAAACTCAGTGTGTCATAGGTGCGGAGTATCTAACCATTGGGCAAAGAACTGCCGAACCCCAAAACACCTGGTTGATCTCTACCAAGAGAGCATCAAAGGCAAGAACCCGGAGGCTCACATGGTATACAAGGATGGCGAGGATGACTTTGATCATGACAAGGATGATCTCATGGAATATGAGACTTCAGACATTCTGAAAAATGACCAAGTTGATTAAAAAGATGCATCAAACGATTTGTGTTTGAATGCTTTGGTGTTTTAGGCTTTTATTTTATTTTTAAGATCTTTGCATTTTATGTTTTATGATTTTATGATTGAACTTTGTTTTATTTTATTTTATAATAATATGAATGATTCAGATTATATTTTATTGTTTAGAATAAAAGAAGTATGGATACACTTGTGGTCGACAGTGGATCAAGCCACACAATTTTAAAGGATAAGAAATTCTTTATTGATCTAACAATGAAAGATGCAAATGTTAACACAATAGCTGGTATATCATCATTGATAAAGGGCCACGGCCAAGCTTACATATTGTTACCAAAAGGGACACATCTAGAAATAGATGAAGCATTGTATTCTCCAGATTCTAATAAAAGCCTGTTGAGCTTTAAAGACATTCGAAAGAATGGTCTTCACATTGAGACTGTTGGAGAAGGAGCCAAAGAGTTCTTGAATATATATGAACTCGGCCAGGATCACAAAAGGGTCTTGGAAACTATACCAGCTATAGCTACTGGCCTTTACTATGCCAAGGTCAGTGTAGCAGAAACTAATGCTATGATAAGCAAAGATATAAAAGAAAATTTTAATTTGTGGCATGACCGGTTAGGGCATCCCGGGACATCTATGATGCGTAAACTCATTCAAAATTCTAATGGCCACAGCCTGAAGGGCAGGCGAGTTATCCCTAAAGTCCATACGTGTGTGCCTTGTGCACAAGGGAAACTCCAAATCCGACCATCAGCAATTAAAGTGACTAAGGAAACCATAGGTTTTCTGGAAAGAATACAAGGTGACATTTGTGGACCAATACACCCACCTAGTGGGACATTTAGGTACTTCATGGTACTCATTGATGCGTCCACAAGATGGTCCCATGTATGTTTATTGTCTACTCGGAATCTAGCCTTGGCTAGGTTGCTGGCTCAGATCATAAGATTAAGAGCACACTTTCCAGACTTTCCTTTAAAGACTATACGTCTTGATAATGCTGGTGAGTTTACTTCCCAAGCTTTTTATGAATACTGTATGTCCATGGGGGTGACAGTTGAACACTCCGTTGCACATGTCCATACACAGAATGGTCTAGCCGAGTCTTTTATTAAAAGGATTCAGATGATAGCTAGACCCTTACTCATGAAAAGTAATCTGCCGACCACAGCTTGGGGACATGCAGTATTGCATGCTGCAGAATTAGTACGCATCAGACCATCTAGTGAGCATAGATATTCACCATCCCAACTCCTATTGGGTCGAGAGCCAGACATCTCCCATCTTAAAACATTTGGATGTGCTGTTTACTATCCAATAGCTCCACCACAGAGAACAAAGATGGGAGCTCAGAGAAGGATGGGAATATATGTTGGATATGAGTCTCCTTCAATTATAAAATACCTTGAGCCAACCACGGGTGATTTATTTAAGGCCAGGTTTGCGGATTGTCACTTTGTGGAATCTGAATATCCAACATTAGGAGAAAATAATAATAAGCTGGTAAAAGAAATAACATGGAATCATACATCCCAAGCATCATGGCAAGATCCTCGAACTCAAGCATGTGATCTTGAGGTTCAAAAGATTATACATCTACAAGAGCTAGCTAATAAATTGCCTGATTCCTTTACTGACCCAAATAGAATGACCAAGTCATATATACCAGCAGCAAATGCACCAATAAGAATTGAAGTCCAAAAGGGACAAAACCAAGTTGCTACAGAGTCTAAGCCACGTATGAAACGTGGTAGACCAATTGGTTCCAAGGATAAAAACCCTCGTATAAGTAAAAAGAGTGCTAAACAAGCCGTGGTTGAGGGGGAGAAGGATCTGGTCGAAGTGGTTGAGCCATCCGTCCCAAGGCTCCGGGACATGGGCGAACCAACGCCCGGACATGATCCGGACGTACCAGTATCCGCGGACATGACCATTGGTACGGCCGGTAAGGGACCTAGTGAGGCTTGGGACGCTAAGACTCAGGGTTCTGAACCTCCGGACAATGAAGAGATCTCTACTAACTATATCATGTCTGGAAAACAATGGAACAGAAAGCATGTCGACATGGATGATATTTTTGCATACAAGGTAGCACTTGAGATCATAGGAGATGATGAGGATCTAGAACCCACGTCCATATATGAATGCATGCAGAGAAAAGATTGGCATAAATGGAAAGAAGCCATAAACGTGGAGTTAAACTCTTTTAAGAAGAGAGGTGTCTTCGGTCC
>NW_026615366.1:35000-37500 GCF_000801105.2 Raphanus sativus | reverse complement strand
ATTAAAAGGATCACTAGATGCAGTGATCAATTGATCATTGTCATACTAGAATTTCTTAAAGCAATTATATTATATGATTTGGGGGAAGCCTTATTAAATCATATAAATTAAATCATATAAATTAAGGCTTCTATTGCTTGCATAAATTCTTGATGCTTGAAAGCAAAGTTAAATATTCAGATGTTGAAAATCATCTTGAAATCTAAATCTTGGTGATTGTATCTAAATTTCTCACTTTTGAGATAGATACAAGGCGATTTTCTTAATCATACGCCATCACCTTACTGAAAGTCTCAATGATCAATATCTCACTATTGAGAATCCTCTGGACCTTTGGATAGAACTGAAATCCAGATATGATCACCATAGTACGGTGCTATTACCAAAGGCCCTATATGATTTGAGGGATCTAAAGACCCAAGACTATAAGTCTGTGGATGAGTATAACTCGGCTCTATTCATGATAGTCTCAAAGTTGAAACTGTGTGGAGAGACTATCACATATGCTGACATGTTTGAGAAGAAATTCTCTACATTCCACAAGCAATGCTTTGCTTCAGCAATAATACCGAGAAATGGGTTCCTCCACATATGCAAATTTAATCTCTTGTTTGTTGCTTGCTAAGCAAAACAATGAGTTACTCATGAGGAATAGTGAGATGAGGCCTCCTGAATTTTAAGGCATTGCCTAAGGCACATACGGCCACAGAGCCAAATGAAAGAGTCAAACCATGGCCATGTGAAAGGCCATGGAAGATGGCAAGGGTGTACGTGGATATCACCCACAGCATTAGTCGAGGCCGAGGCCAAGGTTATCAACCTAGCCGTGGGTATAAGTCCGTGGGAATAAGTCCGATCTTAAAAACCCAGGCCTCGACCAAATCTGCTTGCCATCAGTGTGGGATGAATAATCATTGGGCCAACCGATGTAAAACTCCCAAACACCTTATTGAACTCTACCAGGAGAGCATAAAGGGAAAGAACCCTATAGCCCATTGGGTCCATCTAGATGGTGCGAATAATTTCGACCATAAGAATGATGATCAGCTTGAATACGAGACTTCATATTGCCTTAATAAAGGCCAATTAGATTTCGACATCATTTTACTTTGTCTTTGTTCTCTATAGTGGACCAAGCCACATTAATTTAAGAGACAAAGATATTTTTCAAGGTCATGGCTAGTCCAACCTCATGATGCTTAAAAGCACACATCTAAAAATCTCTGATGCATTACATTCCACATAAATCAAAGTGGAATGTTCTACATATTGAAACTATGGGCAAAGGAAAGAAAGAATTCCTTATGATTTATGAAAATGCCCAAGGCCAAAGGAAAGTCCTAGAGACTATACCTACTATATCTATAGGCCTTCTTTGAGCCAAGATAAATATGATTGTGGGTTAATACCCCAAATCACTTTCCAAAGAGTTCAGAGAATCCTTTAACATATGGCACGACATGCTCGGCTATCCAGGCTTTACTCTTGAACTCAACTGGACATTCCTTGAAAGAAAGGAAAAGAAGTCCGACCAAGGCATTGCCTAAAAGGCATTATATTCACCCTATAAGACCCATTGAATTAAGAAGAAAATATGGTTTCCAACAATGGGCAAAAGAGAATAAGAGTACCTAAATTAAAAATCGCCTAAGTGGTCGAGACTACACTCTCTATTGATCTAACGATCAATATGATAATAGGCAAATAGCCAGGGCAATCATAATCATGTTTGATTGACCCACGAAAATTATCACTTAGATGGCATTTCCATACTTAGCCATCTGAATTATGATGCAGAGATTTAAAAGGGCACAAAAGCTATCCCATAAGATCTCACGTTTGTGCAATTTATATCTATGCACAAGGGAATTTATTGTCCCAAGCACTACGAATTAGAGTATGTTCATGAGGGGGAGAGGTAAAATCCCATGATACATGACCATACTAAAATTCGTGAAACATGGTCCACAACCATATTTCATATTGGTTGAATTTATCATATTATGACCATTACCTATAAGGTTCAAAATCTAAAAGTCCATATGCTTGGGGACATCATGAGTTATAAAAGATTAACTTGCATCAGGCCATAGATATTATATCAGGCCATATAAGTGATAATAAATATTCCCACCTCAGACTAATACGGGTCATGAGTCCAGACATATATCATATTAAGATATTATGAATAAATCCACCACAAATATATGTGCCATCTAAGATCTTATTATCTTAGAATCTCATAAGGAGGATTGGGAATATATATGTTGGATATATATTATGAATATACTTTCTCCATAAGTTTAAAAGAAACCTTGAGCCAAATGGGTGATTTAATCATAGGCCAAGGAACAAGGATTACATAGAGTTTATGAATCCCAATATCCAACATTTGAAAGGAGAAGTAGTAAGCTGGTAAAGAATGGTATCAACCATCATTGTCTTGGCAAAGATCCTCGGACTAGAGAAAGATTTATAGACGTCCATATGCTACAATGAT
>NW_026615366.1:7500-17500 GCF_000801105.2 Raphanus sativus | reverse complement strand
ACAATCTCAGGGCCAATCATGCTACGCTCCCCCACTTGGGTCCAGCATAATGGTGTCCTGCATGGCCGCCCATACAAAGCCTCATATGGTGACATACCAATGCTTGTATGGAAGCTATTGTTGTAAGCAAACTCTACCAAAGGCAAGTGCTTCTCCCAGGTCTCTCCCCAATCCAAAACACATGCCCTTAGCATGTCCTCCAACGTCTGGATCGTCCTCTCTGACTGTCCATCAGTCTGAGGATGGTAGGCTGTACTCATGTGTACTCTTGTGCCCAATGCCTTTTGGAAAGCTTGCCAAAAGTAAGATGTGAACCTCGGATCTCTATCCGACACAATGCTTGCAGGTACACCATGAAACCTCACTATTTCATTGATGTAAATCTGCACAATCTCATCCACACCATCCCCCTTCTTGATTGCCAAGAAGTGAGCCGACTTGGTTAGCCTATCGACCACTACCCAAACAGCATCCTTCTTGTTCCTGGTCGTAGGAAAACCAGTCACAAAATCCATGGTGATGTGATCCCACTTCCATTCCGGAATGGGTAGGCTCTGGAGTAGTCCACTGGGCACTTGGTGCTCCGCCTTGACCAATTGGCAAATGGGACACTTTGCCACCCACTCGGCCACATCAGTCTTCATGCGCACCCAATGGTAATACCTCTTCAGATCTCTGTACATCTTGTTCAGTCCAGGATGTACTGAGAACTTAGACCTATGAGCTTGCCTCATGATCTCCTCCTTGAGTTCCCTATCGTTAGGAACGCTTATCCTTCCATTGACCAAGATGGTACCATTGCTTGTGGTTTGGTACTCAGTCTTGTCATTGAGAGCAACCTTTTGAAGGTTCTCATCCAGCTTCTGAGCTGCACAAATCCTGGTAAGGAGATCGGCCTGGTCCACTGCCTCCAACCCCAATGGCTCATCAGCACTAGCCAGGGTGTTGAGGTTAAGTGACCGGACCATCCCTTCCAATATGTCAGCCTCCTTCTCAGCTGAAACCTCAGCCCTTCTCCGGCTCAAGGCGTCAGCCACTAAGTTGGCCTTCCCTGGATAGTAAGTTATGTCCAGATCATAATCTGCCACAAACTCCATCCACCTCCTTTGCCTTAGGTTCAGCTCAGGCTGAGTAAAGATATACTTCAGACTCTTATGGTCTGTAAGTATCTGAACCTTAGCACCATAGAGATATGATCTCCAAATCTTCAAAGCAAACACCACAGCTGCCATCTCTAGATCATGTGTGGGGTAATTACCCTCATGCTTCCTCAATTGCCTTGATGCATATGCAATGACCTTCCCATGTTGGGTCAGTACACATCCTAGTCCAGTAATGGAGGCGTCTGTGTACACCACATAGGGTTGGTCCTCCTCAGGCAGGACAAGGACTGGTGCACTAGTAAGCATGTCCTTAAGTGCAGAGAAACTTCTCTCACACTCCACTGACCATACAAACTTAACATCCTTTCCTGTCAACTGAGTCATAGGCTGTGCCAAGCTAGCAAAGCCCTTCACAAACTTCCTGTAGTAGCCGGCCAGCCCTAAGAAGCTTCTGACTTCTGTGGCATTCTTAGGCTGAGGCCATGCCTTTATGGCCACTACCTTCTCCGGATCAACAGACACACCTTCACTTGACACAATGTGTCCAAGGAAGCCAATGCTCTTTTGCCAGAAGCTACACTTGCTTAACTTAGCAAAGAGCTGCTGCTCTCTCAACCTTCCCAGCACAGCCCGGAGATGCCTCTCATGATCCTCCTTGCTCTTGGAGTATACAAGTATGTCATCTATAAAGATGATTACAAATTCATCCAAGAAGTCTCGGAAGGTACCATTCATCATCTTCATGAATGCTGCTGGTGCATTGGTCAGACCAAATGGCATAACCACAAACTCATAGTGCCCATACCTGGTTCTGAACGCGGTCTTCTTTATATCACTTGGTTCAATTGGGATCTGATGATACCCTGAAGCCAAGTCAATCTTGGAGAACCACTTTGCTCCCTTAAGCTGATCCAACAGCTCATCTATCCGAGGCAATGGGTACTTGTTCTTGACAGTAACCCTATTGAGCCCTCGATAGTCAATACACAGCCTAAAGCTACCATCCTTCTTCTTCACAAAGAGGACTGGTGCTCCCCAAGGCGACACACTAGGGCGTATAAAACCCTTATCCAACAACTCCTCTAGTTGTTTCTTTAGCTCGGCCATCTCGGCAGGAGCCATGCGGTAGGGACTTTTTGACATTGGGGCCGTCCCTGGTTCCAGTTCTATTATGAATGGGTCCGACCTATCAGGGGGAATGCCCTGTGGGGACCTAAACACATCCTCAAACTCACTGACCAGCGGAATCCCGTCCGGGTTACCACCCCCAACAACCTCCTTAGTGGTGATTGTGGCAATATAAGCCTCACAACCCCGCTCAAGCATCCTTTCCGCTTGGACCGCTGATACCACTAAGCATCCAGAGGTTGGACGAATACCTTGGAACCTGATCGGGGGTCCACACCCACTCTCAAACAGCACCCTTCCCCGGTGACAGTCTAAGGTGGCCCGATTCTTTCCAAGCCAGTCCATACCCAAGATCACCTCATGATTCTTGAGTTGGACCACAACAAGATCCACAGGCATTACCCTGTCCTGGATCACCACTGGGATATCCTTCACTCGTCCTAATGAGGGCATCAATTGGCCTCCAGCCGCACTCACTAGGCCAGGATCATCCCCTGTCCCAATCTGGAACAAACCCTTTCCGACCAAACATGGACTCACAAAACTATGTGTAGCTCCAGTGTCGAAAAGTACATGTGTTTCCACACCACCAATACTTAGGGTCCCTACAGGAAACCCAATCTAAGCATCTAATCCATTCTAGGTTCCATACCATGCATTTCTAAAAATTTAAAAGGAATAAGATCAGATCATTACCAGTGATCGCCACGAAAGGCTTGGCCTCATCAGTGTCCTTAGACAACTCATAGACCCTTGGTGCAGAAGTCTGGCCACGGCTTGGTTCCGGCTTGCTAACCTCAGACCTCATCCTGCCTGATCCAGCCTGAAGCTTAGGACAGTCCTTTCGGAAGTGTCCGGCCTTCCCACACTGGAAACAAGTCCTAGAGTCACCACCAGCCGCTTGACCACGACTCTGATCCGGTCCAGGACAGTCCCGGACGGAGTGATCCATCTTGCCACACCTTGTGCAAGCTCCCATGGCTCTCCAGCACTCACCACCATGGCGTCTTCCACACTTTTGGCACTCCGGCCTTCCACCTGAGGTCTTACCCTCATCACTTGAATCTCTCTTCCTTTTCCGGTCACCAGCATGACCAGTACCACTTGCCTGACTCCTACTCTTGAGTCTGGCCTCTTCAGCAAGGTTAGTCTCCAGCATTGCCATACGCTCCACCAACTCCGAGACAGTACGGAAGGTACGGACTGAGCAGTAGGTCCGGAGCTCGACCCTAAGGCCTCTTATGAACCTGCGGACCTGAACTTTCTCATCCTCCAACTCCTTACCCACATACTTCCTGAGCCGGTTGAACTCCTCTTCATACTCCCTGACTGACCTACGCCCTTGGGTCAAATCCAAGAACTTGGCCTCCAAACGATCCCATGCTTCAGCTGGGAAATACTTGTGGTTGAACTCAACCTCAAAGTCAGAGAACTTCTCAATAGATCCATTGGTGCGCTTGTCCACAGACAGCCACCAGTTGTGTGCATCTCCCTCCAGGAAGTGCACTGCTATGTCTCTCTGGTACTCCTCAGGGCACCTTGTAGACTTGAAGTTCCGGGCCAGCCTGTCCCTCCATTCATCCGCCTCCATAGGGTCAGCACTTCCAGCAAAATGCTTTGTCCCTAGGCGAGATATGTGCTCTAGCACCTTCAGGTAATCCACCTTACCAGATCTTCTAGCTGGCGGATCAAGTTCAATCACCTCATCAACTGGTGCAACTTGTCCAGCAGCTCCTGGTACCACCACCTGAACTTGTGGAGCTTGCCCCACGGATGAATTCACCAATGGAGTGATTACTTGGGTCATAGCCAGCATCTGACTACCCATGAGCCTGATTGCATCAAGCACCTCTTTCATGGTAGGTTCCACCAGCTGGTTTCCTTGGTTAGCTCCACCATTGGCTGCACCAATGCCTCGGCCGCCCTGATCACCAGCATGTGAGGACTCTCCCTCAGCCTCCATGTCATCTTGTAGCTGCCTTGCAGCTTCCTCAGCTTGCTCTTGCAGCTGTCTAGCTAGTTCAGCTTGCTCCAGCTGCTGCCTAGTCTCTTCAGCCGCCTTTTGCTGCTGTTCCACTAGACCTCCCTGAACCTCAGTCGGAATGATCCGAGCCAAAGGCAATCCAGTTGCACTGTCCACGCCAAGACTTGGATTGGGCAGCACCACACTTGGATTGGTTCCATCCGCGCCACCTGGGCCAGATGCTCCAGCTCCATCCTTAGTCCTCTTGGACTTGCTCCGACTCTTACCACCCTTAGGAGCATCAAAAACAACACACAAGATCAAGGTTAGTAACACTTAACCAATGATCCATCAAAAACAGTTCCTAATACCAAAAATAAATCAAGCCCTATACTGTGAGACTCCAGCCGGATGTGTGATGATCAAACCATAACCCCCAAGTCCTAGAATCAAGCATGCTCTGATACCAACTTGTAAGACCTGAACCTGGATCCTAAGACCCAACTGATCCGCGGCCTTAACCTAATCATCTATGTGTAATTGGCCGGTTTATGTCCATATTTTTCTAAGTCATTTCCAAGTGATCTGAGGTTCATATACATTTAACAAGCAATGCGGAAGCTAAGTAAACATTCATCTTTATTAATATAAACCATGTGATCCATACAATGTAGTAATATCAATCAGTTTGCACAATAGGCTATGATAAGTTCAATGCTATCTAAACACACATCACACATCCATCCTTGGCTTGAGTCTTCACAGCTCCTTGGCTTTCCCACGATCCTGACCAGATCCTGCATTCATATAAATTTCATCAAATACACAATCAAACCGATAACCTAGCAACAAGTCTAACAATGCATGGTTAAGTCCCTTAGAACTAGTTTCTGTCCCAAACCTTGATCCACTCGGATCGGTCCCTAAAAATTATACAAACACCATGATAAATCATGATAATTCACCACTAAGAGAATGGTCAAGTCAGAACCCACAGGACAGGTCCGGATCATGCCGATCTCACCCTAGACCCGCCACCATGGTCACAACTTACCACCTCTAAATCGATGATATAAATTCATCCTTTCACCATGATAATTCATGATAAATCCCAATTAAGAGATATATGAAGTCAGAATCCCCAAACCTCAACCGGAAGTTAGAGATCCAACCTTACATGCCCAACCAAGGCCATGGAGAGTTTATACTGACCAATCCATGCCCTGAGGGTCTGATCGTGAGTTTAAACCCACAGATAACAATAATATGAATTATAAAAGAGATAGAATGGAAGAGAAGGGAGAACGGATGCAACCAACATCACTTGGTCCATACGGACCATCCATCCGGACACACGGTTCACGGCGATGGTAAGTGGTTAGCATCACTAACCTTAGGAGTGGCCGACGATGGGTTCTGATCCTTCCCACTAGCCTTCTCGGTTCCTCTTGTCTCCATCTTCACACGGTTCCTTCCCACAACACCTCCTTGGTCGCCGGACAAGAACAATCCACACCGCGCACTCACACGGCCAAACAAGCAAACCGCCGGTCTCTTTCTCTCTTGGATTCTCTGGTAATTTTGGCAGAGTTTCCCTTCTATTGTCTGATGACAAATATCGATGCCCAAGGTCTATATTTATAGACAAAGGCACGGGTAACCGTTTTTGGGCGAATGGGCGCGAGTGAATGGCCGAATGGACACATGCGGTAAACCCCGCATCCTTTCGGTCCAACCGCTCCTCAACTGCCTCTCAACTGCTCCCATACATCGAACTTCATCCTTTGGCGCATTGCCAAGTGCCTGGCCGTACCACCAAACGCCCTTGGTCCCATCCGGACCGCACCACATCCCACCGGACCATAACCGCTCACGGTCCGGTCACACCATCCCAACTCCTAACACTCCTCCAAGCTGAGATGAGCTGACCACCACTGTCACCAGCTGAGTGAGCTAACATTCCAGCTACTGGAGCTGACCAGAACTCCTGTGAGCTACTGTGAGCTCTCTCACACTTCATTCCAGCTGCCCGAGCTTGATTCACACTCCGGCCAGCTGCCTAAACCCTTGTCCAGCTTCCTTAAGCTTGAACCTTCCTTGCCTTGGTTAAGTTTCAGCCTTCTGATATCCTTAACCCACTTGCCGGACCATGATACGCCTTGCCTTAGGTCATTAGACCTGATTTGGTGCGTCCCCTCGCACCATGGTCCATCCGGCCGATCCTATCTAGGATCGGGGACATGACAACTTGACCAGTTGGCAAGTTGGACACTTGGCCACCCACTCGGCCACATCAGCCTTCATCCTAACCCAATGATAATACCTCTTCATGTCCCTATACATCTTGTTCAGCCCCGGATGTACCGAGAACTTAGACTTATGAGCTTGCCTCATAATCTCTTCCTTTAGTCCCCGGTCACTCGGAACACTCACACGTCCATGTACCAAAATGGTACCATTGCTGGCCGTTTGATACTCAGTCTTGTCATTCTTTGCAACCTTTTGCAAATTCTCATCCAAGCTTTGTGCTTGTCTGATCCTACTAAGGAGATCAGCCTGATCCACAACCTCTAGTCCTAGAGGTTCATCCTCACTGACTAAGGTGTTTAGATTCAAAGACCTGACCATCCCCTCCAATACATCAGCTTCTCTTTCAGCTGACACCTCCGCTCTCCTCCGGCTCAATGCATCTGCCACCAGATTTGCCTTGCCCGGATGATAAGCAATGTCAAGATCATAATCCGCCACAAATTCCATCCACCTTCTCTGCCTCAAATTCAACTCAGGCTGAGTAAAAATGTATTTGAGACTTTTGTGGTCGGTTAGGATCTGAACCTTAGCACCATACAAGTAGGACCTCCATATCTTCAGAGCAAATACCACCGCAGCCATTTCCAGGTCATGGGTTGGGTAATTGCCCTCATGCTTCCTAAGTTGCCTCGAGGCATAAGCAATGACTTTCCCATGTTGTGTGAGCACACAGCCTAATCCAGTGATGGATGCATCTGTGTAAACCACATATGGTTGATCAGCCTCAGGCAATACCAGCACTGGTGCACTGGTCAACATGGTCTTTAAGGCCTGAAAGCTCTTATCACATGCATCAGACCATATAAACTTCACATCTTTACCAGTAAGCTTTGTCATGGGTTGTGCCACACTTGCAAACCCCTTGACATACTTCCTGTAGTACCCGGCCAAACCCAAGAAGCTTCTTACTTCAGTTGCATTCTTTGGTCTTGGCCATTCTTGTATACACTTGACCTTCTCCTGGTCAACAGAAACTCCTTCCTCAGACACAACATGGCCTAGGAATCCAATACTTTTCTGCCAGAAACTACACTTGCTCAACTTAGCAAAGAGTTGCTGCTCCCTTAGCCGCTCCAGCACCATCCTGAGATGCCTCTCATGGTCCTCCTCAGTCTTAGAATATACTAGTATGTCATCAATAAAGATGATTACAAATTCATCTAAGAAATCCCGGAAGATGCCATTCATCATTTTCATGAAGGCTGCTGGTGCATTGGTCAGTCCAAATGGCATGACCACAAACTCATAGTGGCCATACCTCGTCCTGAATGCTGTCTTTTGCACATCCTCCGGTGCAATGGGGATCTGATGGTAGCCTGATGCCAAATCAACCTTTGAGAACCACTTGGCTCCTCTCAACTGATCTAGCAACTCATCAATCCTGGGCAAAGGGTACTTATTCTTGATAGTAACCCTGTTCAGCCCCCGGTAGTCAATACACAACCTGAGACTCCCATCCTTCTTTTTGACAAAGAGGACCGGTGCTCCCCATGGGGACACACTTGGGCGTATAAACCCCTTATCCAACAACTCCTCAAGTTGTTTCTTTAACTCAGCCATCTCGGCTGGTGCCATCCGGTACGGACTTTTGGACATTGGGACCGTTCCAGGTTCAAGTTCGATCATGAACGGGTCAGCCCTATCAGGAGGCACACCCTGAAGCGCCCGAAATACATCACTAAACTCTTGAACCAAACGTATCCCGTCCGGGCTACCACCCCCCACAACCTCCTTAGTGCTAATGGTCGCCAACCAGGCCTCACAACCATTCCTCAGCATACTTTCCACTTGGACCGCTGAGACCACTAAGCTACCCGAGGTTGGTCGGATACCTTGGAACCTGATCGGGGGTCCACACCCACTCTCAAATTGCACCCTTCCTCGGTGACAATCTAAGGTGGCCCGATTCTTTCCAAGCCAATCCATCCCTAAGATCACTTCATGATTCTTAAGGCTAACCACTACAAGATCCACAGGCAATGCCCTCCCTTGTATCATAACCGGGATATCCCTTACTAGGCCTTGTGATTGCATCCTTTGGCCTCCGGCCGCAACCACAATCCCAGGATCATCCCCTGAACCAATACAAAACAATCCTTTCCCAATCATCTCTGGACTCACAAAACTATGTGAGGCTCCAGTATCAAACAGAACATGTGTTTCCACACCACCAATACACAAGGTCCCTACAAAGACCCCATCTAAGTTCCTAACCATTCTAGGTTCCGTACCATGCATAGTTCCAAAAATAAAAAGGAAAAATAAGTTTTAGTAGTTACCAGTGATTGCTTTGAATGGCCCTGTCTCTTCCACATCCTTGGATAGCTCATACACCCTTGGAGTAGAGGTTTGACCCCTGTTCTGGTCCGACCTGCTTCCCCCACTCCTGTTCTTGTTCTGTCCATCAGATTGCTTTGGACAGTCCTTCTTGAGATGACCCTTAAGACCACATGAATGGCAAATCCGGTCACCTCCCACATTTGGGCACTCTCGAGCAAAGTGTCCCATCTTACCACAACGAGTGCAAGCGCCCATGGCTCTCCAACACTCCCCATAGTGGTTCCTACTACACTTAGGGCACACAGGCTTACCACTTGAGGTTTTACCCTCTTCAGCCTGGTCCCTCTTTCTCTTCCGGTCACCACTTTGCCCAGGAGCCACCACCACACTCTTCACCTTGTGCTTAGCCTCTTCTGCAAGGTTAGTCTCCAGCATTGCCATCCTCTCAACCAACTCAGACACACTGGAGAAGACCCGGACTGAGCAGTATGTCTTGAGTTCAGGCCTTAAGCCGCGGATGAACCTTCGGACCTGTACTGCCTCATCCTCCAACTCCCTTCCCACAAAGCGCCTGAGCCTGTTGAACTCTTCTTCATACTCTCTTACTGACCGTTTGCCCTGGACCAAGTCCAAGAACCTAGCCTCCAAACGGTCCCATGCCTCAGCCGGGAAGTACTTGTGGTTGAACTCCACTTCAAAGTCAGCAAAGCGCTCAATGGTTCCATTGGTGCGTTTGTCCAAGGCTATCCACCAGTTGTGTGCATCAGCCTCCAGGAAATGCACAGCAATGTCTCTTTGGTACTCCTCAGGGCACCGGGTTGACTTGAAGTTTCTCACCAACCGGTCTCTCCACTCATCAGCCTCCATAGGATCAACACTTCCAGCAAAGTGCTTTGTCCCTAGGCGGGTGATGTGCTCTAGGACTTTCAGATAGTCCACTTTCTTAGCTGATCCAGATGGTGGATCCAGCTCAATCACCTCAGCTACTGGTAACACTCGTCCACCAGCTCCACCATTTCCACCAGCTCCCACTTGAGCTTGTGTGGCTTGTCCAACGGATGAGTTTACCACTGGGGTGAGCACCTGAGTCATGGCTACCATCTGACTACCCATTAGCCTAATGGCAGCCAATATCTCCTGCATGGAAGGCTCAGCCGCCTGATCACCCGGACCAGTCCTCCCATCAGTCCTGATGTTTGGATCAACCCGGTGACCA